>NC_138165.1:23461853-23639353 GCF_964165515.1 Mesoplodon bidens
ACTGGGTCCTGTAATGAAGAAAAGATTTATGTCACCTTATTTTAGCCCAAATAGCAGCAGCCTCAGCTTGTCTCAGCCCAGTGCTTCTATTTAAATGTTACTTTCATATATTATGTGGCATTAATTTAACTATAGCTCATTAAGGCAGAATGAAATGGTTAAATTAACTTATCAACCCATAATGATGATGAATGAGGTATTAATTCAGATACAAGCTGGGCAATTTGCAAGTTTACGCATTCTGATGGTTCTCAAATAACATTTTGAATAGCGGGTCAGCGCCTCAATCAATTACATAAGCATGTAAAGTCGGTCTCTCGGAAAAAAATTCTTTTTCATGCATATGCATTAAAACATGTTCCCAATTATCCTCGGAAATTGCCTTCATTGGATTAAGCAGCAGCTTTGGACGCGGGTTCTGATCTTCCCTGGGCTTTTATTAAAGCTCTGAGCAGCTTTGGCAATAACAGAGCGGATGGCTGTTTGTTTAAAGAGTGTTTACCAAAGAAAGGGGCCGGCGGGGCACGCCGGTTGATAAACACGGACCCATCTCCTTGGGAGAATTTGCTAGGAATCGCCTGCTAGCCCAGTGGCCGGGGAGAGAGCCCTGTCAGCGAAGACGCCGACCCCGGGGTTCGGCTCTCCCGGCCCCAAATTAGTCGCCGCCTCAAAGCCAGCCTTGGGCGCAGGCTGTGTTCGCAGAGGAACACCGTGCCCCTGCGTGGCCCAGCGTTCGCTTTCTCAGAGAGACTTGGACGGGGGCTAGGAGGGTAAACCTGGCCGCCTCCAGCGACCCTCGGTTCCTGCAAGCCAGACCAGGAGGCGATTTACTTATTCCTGGGACGAGGATTGCCCGCAGGGGGATTTAACGAGCCCTTTGGCGGGAGCTGAGTCGAGACGGTTGACTCCGCTGTGTCCACCCCCATGCCAAAACTGTTGGGGAACCTCGGGAGATCTGCTAGGTTTGGCAGCTTTGGGGGTGGGGTGGGGGCTGGAGTCTAGCCTAGGTTCCATCCTTGAGTAGAAGCTGCGGTAGGGCAGGGCTTGGCCTCGGATTTCTAAATCCAATCTCTCTCCCCTCTCCCTACGCAAGCAGCGCTGGTTTGCAGACCCTGATCTCGAGGCCTGACTCAAGTTCTCTCAGACAACAAAATCAGAGCCCCTGGGCAGAAGGCTTTGCGGGAGAAGCACGAGGGATTAAAACGGGTGTTCCACTGGGGCCTCGTTACATTCCATCCCCTCACCACCACTTTTTTTTTTTTTTTTCAATCTTGGGCGGTTAACATTTAGGCGCTTTCCATTTGCCAGGTACTGTCAAAAGCACTTTTCACATACTAACTCATTTAATTCTCACCCCACTCTTACAAGATAGTTTCTCTTATTATCTCCATTTTACTGGGCTGCGTGATGAACACTTTTTCTAAGTGGCAGACCAGAGTTCAGAACCGCGCTGCTCGGATCCTGTTTCTGATCTCAGCCAATGGACTAAGTTGTCCCAGAGGCTAGGCCTCAAAAAGGGGTGTGTGCGGGTACGCGGGCAGCTCCATACAAGGGAGCTGCCCTCCGTAATGGGGGGGGGGAACGCCATGGGGCAGATCCGCTTTGGCGTTGACCAAACAAGAAGGAAGGACCCTAGCCTTCTTGAGCCGGCAGAAACCTGCGGCTCCGGGGACGGTAGCAGGGCCCGCAGAGGCGGTCTCTGGTGAGGAGGCCTATCCCTCACCACTCACGACCCCACTGTGGGGGTCTATCCCAGGCAGGCCTTTTCCTTCTGTGGGCGGGTCCGCTTGGGGGAGGGCTGCCGGGATCGCCACTTCGAATCCGCGAACTTCTGCTTTCTCAGGTTCAGCCCTGGCAGGGCGCTCGGCCCGGGGGACTCCGCGGCCGGGAGATGCCCACTCGGACATTCTCCGCTCCGTTTCGCACACCGAGCTGGAGGACTAGGCAAGAAGGCAGCTAAGGGTGGCCCGGGGTTTCTGCGAGGGCAGCCGGGAGCGGGGAGTAAAGCCCGCCCGGCGCTGGGGAAGACAGCTCCGCAGGGGCGGTGTCTCCAAACCTGCTGCAGGGGTTGGGGGGGGACGCCCCGCTGGGTCTCGCTCCTCCCTACTCTCCCCGAGAGGGAGACGGAGCCTCTGGAGGAGGAGCCACGAGTGGTTCGCCGCCGCCGGCGCTAACCTAGGGAAACGCTGTTCCTGCGATTTCCAAATGGGTTCGACCGAGGAACCAAGCTAGGAGACGCGAATGAGACCGGAATGAGGGGAAAAAAGCTTCAAGCCTGCAGTCTCCGCAGGGAGTGCTTGCACTTGGCCTTCAACTGTATGACCCCCCTCTCCCATTCATTCCGCCAAGGCTTGTCACCCCCCTGCTGACTGTCCTGGTCACCTGCGGCTGGGGCTGGTGCCTTGTAAAAGTTGATCACCACCACTCAGATGCCTGAGCCCAGGAACTGTGAGGGGCAGGCAACATCTGTCCAGCTCCAGGACAGGCCACCTCTGATTGCATTGTGGACAGAGCTCTGCTGGCCCAATTGCAGGAGGCTCCCAGGGGAAAATGAAGTGACCAGTTCAGGAAAGTGCTCAGGGGGCTCCCAGCCCCACCCACCTCCTCCCTGACCACCAGGCTGTCCAGAGAGAGGCCATGTGGAAGTTAGGTCCAGAGGGTCATTTAGGAACACCCCAATCGGCTTCTCGGGCCCCCCAACTCCTATTCACCCTGGGGTTACCTCCTCTGCCACCTCACCTTCTTTGACTTCTTCCTCTCCCCACCTCAGAGACTCCTGTGTTCTCCTCCCTTGGACTTGGATGTCCAGGCAGGGCAAGTGTTGGGTTCTTAGCTTGGGATCTGCGCAGAACAGAAGCTCAGTAAATGTTGACTGAACAAATGAATAGATGATGGGGATGGAGAAGAGGCCAAAGGCTCCTGAAACGCCCAGGGCTGCTAATGAGAGGGATTGGGGGGGGGGGTTGGTGGCGAGTAAAGTCTGGGTCAGGAAACATCTGCCTTAACTGTCACCCTTAATCGGATGGCAAGGGATGGAGGAGCTCCCCAGAGGTAGTGACTTACACTCAGGGTTCAGTTGGGTGTGGTCCCCAACTGGGGTGCTGTGAGGGGGGTTTCGAAGGGACTGGGGGTTGAGGGGCGCTGGGCTTTCCTCTGGGCCCTGTTCTCCCCACATCCACCATCCAGAGCCCCAAATTCTCTGCAGCCTTCGATCCGTCAGGAAACAACCTTCTACCCACTTCCCCCGTGCCCTGAAATGTAAAAGAAATGGTCTTGTTGTCCCAGGAGGTCTCCAGATGAGAGGAAATGGGATGCGGGGGTAGAGAACAGAGGTTTCCTAGAAACTTGACCAGCTCTCCAAGCAGAGAAAAGAGACTTAGGCACATGGATTTGAAAGACCTGGACCCAGAGAGGCCCCTAGGACAGTGACAGATGGATGATGAAGTAGCTCTGAGGTCAGGAAGGGACAGCATCAGACTCAGGTACCCTAAGGCCCAAGGTAGGTCCAGGGCTGGGGATAAGGCTGGACAGAGCTGCAATGTGAAGATAGGTCTCTCAGGCAGAGGGCTCCAGGTCTTGTGGGGAGTGGCTCCTGGGGGCAGGGGTGGGGGAGGGAAGGGAGGATAAGGTTTGGAGGTGGACAGCTATTCTGGGTCTTGTCACCTGCAAGCCTGCCAACCTAAGGGCACTGTGGGGAAATCTTGCAGACTCAGGTTCTAACTGGCCTGCTCCCCTGGCAAGGGTCTTCTTCTCCTCCCACTGCTGATACTCCCCAAAAGTGAGAGGTTGTAGAGCCTAATGGTTTGAATTACCCCCTCTGTCACTCATTGGTGGTGTGACCACAGGCCAGTTACTGGTCCTCTTTGTGCCTTAATTTTCTCATCCATAGAATAGGGATAGTCCTATCGTAATGGATTGTTGGCAAGATTGAGTTAATATGTGTAAAGCTCACACTAGCCTAGGTAGAGCCTGTCATTGGAGTAAGTTCTGTCTGTTAGTCGTTTCCGTTAATAGGAAGGAGTGGGGAGTCTGTGGACCCGGACTTACTCCCTCCTTGGGCCACACTTCCTTGCCCACTGCTCTTTGAGCTTCCAAGGCTGAGGCCAATCTGTGGAATGCTCTGCCCCAGAGCCTTACCAGGTCCAGGCCTAAGGTCAAGGAAAAAGGATCACCTACTTCTACTGGTGCCTGGGCCGAGTCAGGCAACCAGTAGGATGGGTGGGAGACACTAGGTGCAGCCTGCACTGCTTCCAGAAAAACAAAACAGAAGAAAGAGACCTTATCATGAGCATAACTGTGTCCTGCCTGGGCACCACGCTAGGCATGAGGAAACCAAAGGGAAAACGAGAGGAAAAAGTAAGTCTTTCACTTCATTTAATCCTCACAAGGCTGCATTATGAACTATTATTCCTATTTTATAGCTGAGAAAACAGAGGCTGAAAGTGGTTAAGCAACTTGCCCAAGGTTATACAACTAAAACATACAGAGCCAAGATTAGAATCCAGATGAGATGAGATGAGTCTGTCACTAGGCTGAGGTCCTCAGCAGAGTTCTGCCTCCCTTGCCCGGCCTTCTCCCCAGCAGAATCCCTGGAAATGCTTCCTTTCATTTGTTGCTGGGTGACATGGGAGAAGCAAAGGATCAGGGAGCCCAGTGGAGCCCTGCAGGCCACATTCTGCCTCCTTTACCAACAATCTCCACATCCTCTCTAAAATTAAAGCAGCGTGATGTCGGACTCTTCCCGGCTGGAGCTCGGGTAATTGCTCTATTAACCTCTCTGCATCTCAGTTTTCTCTTCTGTAAAATGGATATAATATTCGACTTGTTTCATTTGGATTGTTGGAAGGCTTGTTCGAGAAAATAAAGCCTTTTAAAGTTTGCTGGGCACGTAGTCAGTGTTCAGTAAGTGATAGCCATTGTCGTTATTTTTCCTCCCATCCCTGGCGCCTGCAGGCAGGAGAGAAGGCCGGCTGGGCTGGAGATCCGGATTGGGCACGCTCAAGTGTGTGAGACTCTTACGTCTGTTTTCAGTCGGAGCCTCGACTGCTGATTTTGAAATGTACAGGCAGGACTGGGGCTGCGCTTGGTGACCGCACAGGGCGGGTGCGCAAGATCCAGCGGGCTACAGGGGCTTGGGGCTGCCGGTGCTGGCGACACGACAGCTGGATGGGCGGTCGTCCCATCAAGCGAAGGGAAGATATTCTTAAAGCACTCCAGCCCGAGGTGCGGGGTGGGGGTAGGCGGGCCCAAGCTGGGACTAGCGCTGTTCGCCCCGCCTCGGAAGCATCCTGAGAGCCGGCAGAAGCGGACCCTGACTGTCTGCCCTTGGGGAGCCCAATGCGAGCAATCCAAGGGGACCGGTGGGACATGGGGAGAGTTCCAGGGGAGGCAGAGCTGCTGACCCCGGAGGCTGGGGCCACCGGCTGTGCCAGGCAAGTGCAGGCTTAAGCTTCTGGAATCTTCTGTTGAAACCTTAGTTTCCCCTGGAGGATTTAGGGACCTCCTTAGGAGACTCCTGAAAGCCTGCAGTTAGACTTGCTCCTGGTTGGCCTTAACGAAGTCCTACCTGCAAGTGTCCCCTTAGTAGGTCGCCGGCGTTTATCATGGAGAGTGAACCCAGATGAACTCTGTGCATTAGAAACTTTCACACTTTGAAAACTGAGAAGTGGCAGGCTTCATTTGTGTTCCTGGAGTCCCTGCCGCCGCTTTGGCGGGTGACCGGCAGAACTCTTGACCTCTGCCCTCCACTTGCTGCGCAAACCTGAGCTTTCCCCAGCTCGCGAGGGCCCGCGCGGTTTCTGGGAGCTGAGGGACAAAGGCGGCCGACGAGTGGGGAAAAGATAGAGGCCCAGACCCTCAGAAACGTGGCCCTAAAAGTGGCGAGGTGCCCTGCTGAGAGTCCATTCTCCAACTGGTGCGCGCGGGTCAGGACGCAGAAGCCGGCTCGCGCTGCAAGGGTCTCACATTACCGCGAGGCCAGCGGCGAGACCAGGCGCCCGGCGCGCGCAGAGCCCTGCCTGGTTGTCTCTACCCTTCCCGGCCGGCCGAGCCTGGCTCGCCGCAGCCTCGCAGGCCCGGAAGTGGGACAAGACCGCGGCGCCCGACCCTGGTGCTCCCGACGCGAGGAAGGTCCGTCCCTGCTGGCTTCTACTAGCTTCCGGACTCGCGGCGCCGGCGAAAATCACCGAGGGCTTCCCATCCCTCGCACAACTCCGTCCTTAGGCGTTAGCGGCCTAGTAGGGCCAGAGGATTTTTTTTTTTTTTGAGACAAAGGAGAGGAAAATTAACGTGGGGTTTTGGCCCAATGGTCACTCCTGGTCCCACAGCCACCTTCGGTTCTGTCTCTCTTTTTCTTTGAAGGAACAGAAGCTAAAGAAGGTCACAGACGCGCTCCTATCCTGTAGCAACCAGGGGATGTCAAGGTTGGGTCCGCAGCCACGTACTCAGAGGCAGCCGAGGGCTTGTTGGGAGCGGCCCTGGACTTTGCGCCTTTCGCAACTGACTCTGCGCAGCGAGGGTCGGAGGAGCAGGGTATCGACCAGTGGCGCCGAATGAGGATGTGGTCTCGGCAGCCGCCCAGGCAGGGCCGAAAAGGAGCCCCGGGGCAGGGCTGGCCCCGCGACGAGCTGGGCGGGGAGAGCCCGCAACGTCTTCCCGGTGGTAAACGCGCCAACCTCTGGCCCCGCAGGCCTGGTACCCGTGAACGGGGACTGGCGGTTAGAAAAGCTTTCCCGGGGACGCCCGGAAACATCCGGAGATTTTCTGCAAAGTGTTGTCCCCTCAGACGTTGCTCTAAGGAGAGCGGGGCCTCACGTTTCCAAAGAGCCGGGACACTGGAGGGGTTTTTCTGTAATGCGCCACCGCTTTCTGATGGGCGGACCGGAACGTCACACAACCCCAAGGGCCTCCGTTTTTGTGGGCGGGCAGATGCGTCCACGCGCGCCTTCCACCACGTGGCAAAGTGTCAGTAGAAGTTGGGACTCTGGCGACGCCCAGGGTCTCCGTCTAGCTGCTTTTCTGAAGTTCA
Source organism: Mesoplodon bidens (assembly GCF_964165515.1). Lineage (NCBI taxonomy): Eukaryota > Metazoa > Chordata > Mammalia > Artiodactyla > Ziphiidae > Mesoplodon > Mesoplodon bidens. Next base: position 23,468,881 of record NC_138165.1, read on the forward strand.
TTAGTAAACGAAGACTTGGACTATTGACGCTCAAGTCCCCGAAAGAGCGCCTGCCCCTGGGGTGCGCTCCCCCTCCCCCTCCGTCTTCCTCCCTCGGCCTTGTGCCCCACCATTAGTGGCGGCGCTAAGATCCTTGTACCAAGTCCAGGCCAGCACTACGGAGAGCTCTAGTGAAACAGTGTGGGCTTGAGAGGGGCCCCGGGGAACCCCTTGGGCAAGTCTGCAGCCCCCGCCTCCACCTGCATCATTTATTTGCTCTTGAGACCTTGGGTAAGTTACTAGACCTTTCTTTGTGTCCTTCTCTGTATAATGGGGATAAATAACAGTCCTATCTCAGAGGGGGGGGTGTCCTAAGGATTTCACGAGTTATTTCATGTCACACAAAAAGTAGTGTGGGGCTTGCTTTTAGAAGGCATTCCATAAAGCACACCTCAGCACAAACCCAAGATCCTCTCTCTGCTACACTAACACACAGGCAGGATGAGACCCAGTGGACTCAGGATCTGTGGATATGAAATGCTGCAGAGGAGTGGGCGCTCAAAGGTAGGCCAGTGGGCTTAAAAATGCCAGGCCTGCTTTCGCTGAAGCGATTTGAGAAAAATTCCTTTCCACTTCCATAACTCGAAGTGCCAGGTTTGCGGTCTTCCCTGGTGGCGCAGAGGTTAAGAATCCGCCTGCCAATGCAGGGGATACAGGTTCGAGCCCTGGTCCGGGAAAATCCCACAGGCGGCGGAACAGCTAAACCCATGCGCCATAACTACTGAGCCTGCGCTCTAGAGCCCATGCTCCACAACAAGACAATAAGCACACGCACTGCAGTGAAGGGTAGCCCCCGCTCGCAGCAACCAGAGAAAAGCCCATGCGCAGCAGTGAAGACCCAACACAGACACACACACACACAAAAAAGTCCCAGGTTTGTGCCTTTCAGCTCCCTGTTTGTTGTGAAACCCCTCCTTCCCACCCCCTACCCCTGCCTGTCTTAAAAGTTAAGGCAACATTTGCCACTCCCACCTTCCAGAAACCCATTTCCAAGGGCAAAGAATAGCAATGGATAAATTTCTCTTTCTAGATAGCCCAGTGAAAATAATGCGGGCTTAGAAGTAATCTGTCTTCTGACCTCTGCCACTCTACAATGTAGTGGATTCTACACTCTTTGATTCTTAATTTCCTCATCTGTAAAATGGGGATGATAATAATAATGCTTCTTTAAAGGATCTTTGCGAACGTTAAAGGAAATAATCTATTTGAAGCATTTTACACTGGCAACCCAGGAGGATAGAGCCAATAATTCACTAAAAACAAAACACCAACAATAACCCCCCACACACAAAACCTAAGCAAAGAGGAGAAACCCCACAAGACATATTTCCACTACAGACTGATTAGAGCTTATTTTCATTCAGGTTGAGAGCTCAACAGAAGAAAAGTTTCAATCCAGTTTCAGGGAAGGGGTTCAGGATACTCAGATGAGAAGGGACAACTGTGCCTAGTCTGCCACTTTAAAATTCAAGGCAGGTCCCCATAAAGCCGAGGGATATTTTTCTGTAAGCACACCTTAGTTTCTCCAGTATCAATGTAAGAAATCGTCATGTATTAGAGGAGGGCTGCAGATAAAACACAGTCAAACATTATATAACTGCAGAGTTACTACAAATATGCTGAAGTGTACTTTTAAAACAGGGAGAAAACCCAGAACTATTTTTTTCTCATGCTGTCAACTATAGAAGTGAATATTTGTATCGCTTCTCATTTTAATGTCTCTTTCCCCCACATAAATGTATATCTATTTTTTATTTATATATGTGCAAATTTCCACTTTGTGTGAAGGGTTTTTAAATTAATCAAATCATTGAACTTTTAAATTCATGGGTTCTATTCAAAATCAGAGATAACAAAGATTTTTTTCTCTGTTCTTCACATAAAAAACCCCAGCAAAATAGAACTTATCATCTCTAGTTAATTTTGTAAAAGCTATTTAGTTATTCTTTGGGTTGTGCTTTCCATCCTCTTAAAAATATGAACCAATCAATTATATTAGCCATATGGCTTGATCATGACAGCTAATTTCCATTTCATAATGTAATTGTTGTTTAAACACTGACGATTTATTAGTCAAGGTGTTTAGAAAAGTTCTCTCTGGCACTATCTTTTAAAAATGATGATTGAAATAACTATAAAAACTCAGTCATTAGACTATTAGTTTTCATGGTTTTAGATTCTGTGGCTCCTCCACATAAAATATCTCCAAGGAGAATCTTCCATTTGCTCTGTGGTTCTGGAACTCACAACATGGACATCCAGGGCAGCTTTGTTTTCTTTGCCAGACACAGGCTTTGAACAGAGAGAATTTGATGTAATGGGAGGGGTTCACTGGGCTCCTCAGTTATGTTGGACATGAGTGCTGGTTGGAAAGGCTGTGCAGTCACACATTACTGCAAACAAAACATGTCATCCTTCAATGATCTTAATGCTTTGTCCATTAAATGTACTCCTTCACGTAAATGGCATTGTATTTAACTGGTAAACAGATGTTCATCACTATCATCTCAGAATTAGAAAGCTGTGTTTTATGGTTTGCTTTAAGCTCTGGGTTTCTTATCTCCCTGAGTATTTTCCAGAGTCATTTCTGTTTTTTTCCCCTACCCGTCTGAGTTTTGGTTCTATTGTGACTTTATTCTTGGTTTAGGGATCAAATGCTCCCGCCATTGTAATACACATCTTGTGGGCTGCTACAAATATTTGCATATAATACATTAAAGAAAGATGTAGAAGATAACAGTAAAACATGCCGTATTTAAGGTAATCTGGCTTTAATACAGTCTGACTTTGAGGGTATGGTTTTAATGACCTGTTCTATATATTGCTTAGTTGAAAATATAAGAAACTCACCTTGTCAGCCTGTCTCCTAGAACAGCGGTCCCCAACCTTTTTGGTACCAGGGACTGGTTTCGTGGAAGACAATTTTTCCACGGACGAGGGACAGGGTGTTGGATCAAGCTGTAATGCCAGCGATGGGGGGGATGGTTCAGGCGGTAATGCGAGTGATGGGGAGCGATGGGGAAAGGCAGATGAAGCTTCTCTCGCTTGCCCACCGCTCACCTCCTGCTGTGCGGCCCAGTTTCTAACAGGCCGCAGACCGATGCTGGGGGTTGGGGACCCCTGTCCTAGAAGATGGGATTTAAATGCCAGATGGATAGCTGGTCTATTAATAGGCAAAAAGATTTGACTGTAAGTCAGCTGAGGAAATGTGAAACATTTTTGTAAGCTACCCTACTCTCAACTAGAAATTTTAAAAACTTACATTAAGGTCATATATTTCCTTATAGTTATTTAACATCTATTCTTTTTTTTAATCATCTATTCTTGATTATATTTTCTGATAGACATCCCATTCAGGTGTGCCTCATTGAAAGTATTTGTTAAGAGCTTGAGTAGGTTTTGCAGCTCTTAGCTCTTAAGAAGAGGTGTTTATCTTGAGGGCCTTCCTTCATCATTGCCTGATTATTGGACCACAGGTGGGTGGATGGGCTTAGCATTAGACCTCTGCTCTCAGAATGATGAACTTGCTACCACTTTATCAAGAGAACTAAGACCCCTTCCCCAAGGGTCTGCTGTATGTGGTACAAAAATAATAAGTAATACAATAATTAAGCTGAGAGTGGCTAACAGTGCCTTGTAATAGTAGCTGCTCAGTCATTATTGAGCATGGGTAGATATCATAGACCTTTCATTTGTTCATGCTATTATTATTTCTTTAATAAACATCATTGAAATATAACATCCATAAAGAAAGTGTATTTATCTGTCCTTCTGTTGTTTGACATTTAGGTTATATCCAGTTTTTGGCTATTTTGAATAATGCTGCTATGAACATTCTTGTATATGTTTCTTGGTGCACATATCTGTGCTTTTCTGGTGAGTATGATACCTAGGATTGGAATTGCTGGGTTATCTTAGGGTTATCATATATTATTATTGATTTCACTTCCTGGTAAGGATTATATCATAATCTTCCAGTGGCATCCCATCTAACTCAGGATGAAAGTTAATGGCCTTACAATTACTTACAGAGCCCTAAACAATTTGGTCCTGACACTAGTCTCTTTCTTGCTGCCTCTACTGCAGCTAAGGTTACCTCCATGCTGTTCCTAGAACATACTAGGCCTGCCTCCCAGTTAGGGCCTTTGCCACTTCTCTTTGCCTGGTAGCTCTTCCTCCAAATATTTTCAAGCTTCCTCCCTTACCCCCCTCACTTGACTCAAATGTCACCTTCTCAGTAAGGCCTTCCCTGACCAGTCAGTTAAAGCTGTAACCCCTCCTTATTACTCTATTACACTCCCTATTATTCTTCTTTGCTTTCTGCTTTTCCATAGCATTGATTTGTTTTTGGTTTCTTCCCACTAGAAAGTAAACTCTACGAAGGCAGGAGTTTTTGTCCATGTGGTTTTTCCTCTTCACTGCTGTATCTGCTGCTATATCAACAGCATGCTAGTTCTAGAAGAGTGCCTGACAAATAAATAGATGCTCAATAAATAGCTATTGAACTAATAAATCAATGGATGAGAAAAGGAGGCCACGATGGCCTCAAGCTGCTGTAAAAGAGGCAGAAAATCTGGTTGTTGGTTCCTGCGGTGCCTGTAATTAACTCTGTGACCTTGGGCAAGTCACTGCCAGCTCCCTTGTTTGTCAAATGGGGATAATAAACCCTGCTTCTATCCAGGACTGTTAAGTGGATCGAGAAAATGTGGGTGAAAGTGCTTTCTGAAGTTTAAAGTCTTTATCCAAGTAGATATTTCCAATTGGCACACAAGAGGCTCCAAGAAAAATGAGTTAAGATGATAAAACAAATAAGGATTGTATACTGAGAGCATAGCTTTCTTTTCCCTCTTGTGTCTTATGAAGGTTAGTGTATGTCATAGTTCAACTGCCTCTTACTAATTGATGTGTTTTTCTTCTGAGTAGAGACTGGAGTTTGAGGCGTCCTGTAGGCATCTGAGTCTGAAACCTCCACTCATGGGTAGGGCTAGGAATTCTAAAGAAAATCCAGGTTTAGCTTGAATGATGAGAGCAGTAATAAGTCTGTTCATTTATTGAGTGCTCAGTATGCCAGGCAAATGGTGTTTTGCATCTATTAGCTCATTAATCATCATAACGTCCCTTTGAGGTACTGCTACTACTCTCCATTTTACACGTAGGGAAAATGAGGCAGAAAAACATAAAGTAACTTCACCAAGCTTGACAGGCCAGGATTTGAACCCAAATAGTCAGGTTCAGGGCTGTAGTAAATATCTCTCTGCTCTGCTGCCCAAGTTCTAGTAGCCTTCTGGGTGTCCCTGCTATATTGTAGGATGGCACAAGCTAAGTCCATGACAGGGGAACTCTCCTTCTTGACAAGCTTACACAAGAGGCCAGGACAGAGTGGGTGCTCTCTGAAGCTGCTGGTGAGAACACTGCTGTATACTGTGTAATTATTTGAATTAGAAAGACAGCCATGTACGAAATTGAAAATAAAAACCATCTGAAACATAGTAATACTTTTCAATGCTATTTGTCAGTGGATTAAGTAATTTGATTGGCAGAAAAAAATTATCATCAAAAATGGTAAGTGCAATGGACTGAAACACACCAAATATGTTTAAATACGTGAGTTCATCCTAATAATACAGAAAAAGTCGCAAACTAATTGGTTATCATTGAAGAATGCTAGAGAATTCATTGTTTAAAAAATTGGTAAATAAAGGGAAATAAGAATTTATTCTGTTTTTTTTATATTAATTGTACCACGGGGTAACCAATAGTAGATAAAAAAGTTTCTTTTTATGGAAATATCTCAACACATAAATGAAGACAGAATAGAATTGGAATATCACCATTTTGCATCCCAAAATGAATGAACGATCTAGGCATTGAGCCTCAACAGTGTTGACATAAGAAAGAGAGACAGACATTATGTACCTCCTGATGGAAGAACACAATTCAAATATGAGGTACTTTTGCTAAAAAAAAAATTTGAACTGGAATATGATTAAGCTCCTAGATCCAAAGAATTATTTACAGTAAATACAGTGGACAGAGGAATATGTTAAATAATGAAATGCATCAGCAAAGTCCAGTCTGTGGGAAATTTTAGAAGACAATCCAATTTATTTAACAAAAACATTGCAGAGAATAAAAGAAAAGGAGGGTGAACCTTTGAATTAAAAGATACTCAAAAGACATATTAGCTGATTGTAACATATATACTTATTTGGATCCTGGTTTAAACAGACAAACTGAACAAAATAATTTGTGACATTGTTCAGACAATTAGAAATTTCCACATTGGCTGAATATTTAATGATATTAAAGTACTACCGTTTTAAAAATAAATGTAATAGCATTGTACTTAGGTTTAAAAAGAGTCCTTATGTTTGAGAGATACATACTGAAATACTTACGGATGAAGTGATATGATGTCTGAGATTTGCTTCAAAATAATATGGGAGGAGGGGATAGATGTGTATGGAGATGAAAACAGATTGGCCATGAGCTGATAATTATTGAACTGAGTGATGGGTACATCTAATGCTTTAGTCAATGTATGAAATTCTGCATAATAATAGAATGTTCCAAAATACTGGCAGAAACTGAAAAATATATTGTGTTTATTTGACTCTCCTTGTGGCTAAAATGAAAAGGCTTGACAATACCCAGATTGGTGAAGATATGAAGCAATTGGAAATGAAATTTTATGCGTTGCTGGTGGGATGTAAAATCATATAACCACTTTGGAAAACTGTTTGGCAGTTCTGTATAAAGTTAAACATGTACCTACCCTATGAACCAGCTATCTCATTTCTAGATATTTACCTAAAAGAAATGAAAACATATGTTCATAAACAGATTTAAACAAGAATGTTTGTAGCAGCTTTATTCACAATAGCCAGAAATTAGAAATAACCCAAATATCTATTAATAGGAGAATGGGTAAACAATGTGTGGTATATTTATACAATGGAATACTATTCAGCAATATGTAGGAAAAGACTACTGATAGAAGCAGTAATATGGCTGAATCACACAGACATGATGCTAAAAGACATGAGTAAAAGGAGCCAGACACAGAAGAATCTATAGCGCATTTTTTTCTTTTATATGAAGTAGTGATAGAAATCAGAAAAGTGGTTGCCTCTGGGAAGGGGCTTTGACTGAGAAAGGCAGGAGAGATCTTTATTGGTGTGGTAGTTACAGGGGTGTATATGTTTGTCAAAATTCATTGACCTGTGTACTTATTATCTGTACATTTCACTGTGTGTAAATTATACTTCCATTTAAAAATATTAAACAAAAATGAGATCACTAAGTGGTTCAGGCAACCCCTTGTCTGGTATGAGGCATAGAGGCAAAGCTGTCTATTGTTCTAGCACAGCTGCTACAGCTTCAGCCTGGTTCAGGCTCAAAGTTTTCTTTCTCAGAGTAATTGGTCAAGTTGGCCCCAAAGAAACAGTCATTTAACAGTTTGGTTAAGTTCTAGCTGAAGGTCAAAGGCAAGCGAGTTTTAGGTATCTCTCTGATCAGCAGAAACCAGACAATGTGAGGCACAAACATTAGAGGTCTGGAGTTGGGAGCCGGAGGCTGGGCATTCAGTTCAGCCGTGCTAGTATCTGGCTAGTGTTTGTCTTACCATGGACAAGGCACATCACTTTTCTGGATCTCAGTTTCTTTCTTCCCCAAATGAAGGAACTGTGTAGAACCGTCCTTGGGGCACCTGTCAGATCTAACATTCTGAGACTCTGTAGAGCTTTATCTTTCCTACAGAGCCTTGCCTGGAATAGTCTAGAAATTCCCAGACTGAACTCAACTTTTTCTCTAAATCTTTTCCTCTTCTGGCATTCTTTTTCTCAGCTTCTCAGTACCACTATTGTGCATTCATTCCTTCTGCAGATGTTTATTGAGCCCATGGTGGGTTCCAGTGACTGCTCAGTGAAAAAAGAGGCAAAATCTCTGCCCTGAAGAACCTCATATAGACTAGTGGGGGGAAATAGATGGTAATAGAATTGTATAATGTGTTATAAGAGCTATAGAGAAAGACGTAGCCGGGAAGGAGGATAGGGAATGTTGGTAAGGATGATGTAGTTTTAATAGGGTGGCTAAGAAATACCTCACTTGGGAAGTGACACTAAGTAGATACCTGGAAACTGTCCCTAATCCACCCCTTTTGGACACACCCCCACCATGCCCAACCATCATTGGAGCCTTCCAATTTCACCATATAATGATATTTCTCAACTTAATTTCTTCCCCTAACTACTAACACTCAGGTTCAAGCCCTTATCATCTCCTCTCTGGATTACTACCGTAGTCTCCTAACTACTCCCTGCCTCCTGTCTTGTTTCCTGAAATAAATTTTCTACAAAGCCATGCCAGAGTTATCTGAAAGGCATATCTGACCATGTCATTCTCCTGCTTAAGACCCAACAATGGCTCCCTCTTGCCAGCCAGGTAAAGCCCAGATGCCCTTATGAGGCATTTAAGCCTTTTGTGGTCTGGCTCCTAGTGTCCTCTCCAGCCCCATCTCTCACCCATGCTGGCCTTGACAGCTCTGTCCCAAAGTAGAATTTCCCCCTCTATACACAACACAACACAACACAACACCAGAGTGCTGATGTCTCTTTTTACATGCCAGTGTAAGTCCTATTTTTATTTTAAGATCCATTTTATTTATTTTATTTTATATTTTGGCTGTGCCTCACAGCTTGCAGGATCTTAGTTCCTCAACCAGGGATCGAACCCGGGACCACGGCTATGAAAGCGCTGAGTCCTAACCACTGGACTGCCAGGAAATTCCCTTAAGATCCATTTTAGTAATCACTTCCTCCAGATGGTTTCCAAATTCTGCATCTTAGCCCACGCTGACTGCGTGCCCCTCCTCTGTGGTCCCATGACACCTTGTACACATCTTTTTTAAAATCACTTTACTTGCCACATTGTTCTAAAATGATCTGGAATGGCTCTGTTTCCCCTACTAGATTATGAACTTCCTGAGCATAGGACCATGTCTTATTCATTTCTGTAATCTTGGCTGCAACCAAAGATAAATCAATGACTTCATTTGGGTTCTGATTCTCCCAATCCCTCCCCTTCACTGATTGCAGTAAGCCAGCCATGATGATTTATGATTTGTGACTGAAAGAGAGAGATGGGAAATAGTCCCATTTCAAGGCTGATTTCAACTCAAGTTAATTACCAGAGAGTTACAGATTCTTAGACTTAGGAGAGCAATTCCAGGTAATCTAGTTCCACTACCCACCTGGCACTTGGAGGCCCTTCAACATTTCTACAAGTTGTCGGGTTATGGAGTCCTTCAAGTGTGGTGTAATGGTGCTAGGAGTATGAGGAAACCTCAGTTCACTGGAGGCTTCCTCTTTCTACCCTCCTCTTTCAGGATGTTGTGTGAGAAAATAATGAAGTAAGAAGTCATTCGTATTATTCGTATTAGAACACACGTCTCTACGTACATGTACACACACATACACAGGATATGTTTAAATCTGTAGATTGCCTAAGATGATGAACAGAAGGCTATTACCTAAAATGTTAAACATAAGTTAGGGACTGAGATAGTACTCAGAGAGAAGATTATTTGTAATTTGAAGTTAAAACCATCTGTCAAATCAAGAGGCTCAGAGTCAAAAGCATATGGGTAGGTAGACTCCATAGATGGACGGCAGGGGACAAGAACCCACCTGGGCAAGGGACTGCCAGCTGGAACCGGCACTCTGGGCACCAGTGTAGCTCTACAAGAAGAGGGACTGAGCTTGAAGCAGAAGCTTCAGGTACCACTTTGTCTCAGAGTTTTGTGAGGTACACCTTACTAACTTATGCATATCCGAGTTGAACTCAATGTGCTTGAGCTGCTTAAGCTTGCATTTTACATGAGTGAAGAGGTTCTCTCTCCTTATCTTTTTTTTTTTTTTTTTTTTTTTTGCTTGCTGGTCTTGTAGGAAATAGAGATTTATCTGTGGGTGGGCAGGATAACAAACTCAAATAATTATTTAAATTCTGTCTTTGCCACTTGTTCTTAATTCTAAGTAGTTTGGGGGTAAAAGCTATTACAAAGGAAGGTATTAAAGTGTTTAAAAGTGGAAAACTTACTTTGTCCAGAAGTCATTCAGTCCATCCTGGTATAGCCTCTTTGGTGGCTACTCCCTTGGTTGAGTTGAAGTCTGTCTTGCTATGGCTTCCACTCATTGATCCTAGTTCTAACCCAGGACCACATGGAACAAATCCAAATGATCTGTCACATTATGGTCCCTGAATATCCTGAGGCAGTTTGCTTGTGAGATCAGAAGTCACCGAACTCATGAACATTGTGTGCTTAGTACAGTGCTGGCTCACGATAGCGCCTCATAACTAGTAGCCGTTATTATTTGTTGTACTATCACACTGCCTGTGAACCATTTCTTCTTCATAAGCCAAGCCCTTTTAGGAAAGTCATTCACTGATGTCACAGAATTAACCAAAACAGAGGTCCCCACTTAATTACATCAATAATTTTACTATAAATTTCAGACACCAGGGTGCTGGGCAACTGGAGATGTCCTTCTTCTACCCTCCACTGCCTGCACCTTACCTTCATTAAGCAGCAAATCATCCTTGAAGACTTGGCTCAAGTTACTTCCTCTTTGAATCTCTTTCCCCCACTCCAAGGAGAACTGACCACTCCATTTCTTCCCTTGATTTGAGACTGAATACTGTCTGTATTTCTTTTTATTTATTTATATTTTTCTTGTGGTACGCGGGCCTCTCACTGTTGTGGCCTCTCCCGTTGTGGAGCACAGGCTCCGGATGCGCAGGCTCAAGGGCCATGGCTCACGGGCCTAGCCGCTCCGCGACATGTGGGATCTTCCCGGACTGGGGCACGAACCCGTGTCTCCTGCATCGGCAGGCGGACTCTCAACCACTGCGCCACCAGGGAAGCCCCTGTATTTCTTTTTTATTCCCCTCATTGCCCCCCACTATCTAGAATACTGAACTACTCTTGGAATCTGTGGTGTCAAGCAGAATGCCTGGAACACAGTGTGTGATAAATATTTATTAAAGGAATGATAACATTTGGAGGTATCTGGTTATACAATATTTGTTCACTCAATATTCATGCCATATTATCTTTACTTAAGTAAAAAGACTTTTCCAATCATGTCACTTAGAGATCATTTCACCCACTGCTCACTCACCCACCCACTGGGCTACCAGTCTCTTGCGTCTCTCTTCAGACTGATGAGGTGGATATCTTTTCCTTGGGGAAGAGAAATCCGTATTTTGTTGCCTTTGCCAATAACAAAAATGTTGGAGAGCCAGGTGGCAAAGTTGTTGCCATTGGCATCTTCCACAGGAACCACATCAAAAGAACCAATGTGTCTCTCTCTGTTGGTGATCATACCAGTTCTTCCCAGGTTAGCACCTCTGGTCACCAGACACAGGGTACCAGTGTCATACTTGAAGAAGTTGGTGGTTTGCTACTTTCCAAACCAATCTGAATAGTGTTGTTCAATTTGATGAGGGAATCAGGGTGGCAGATTGTGCAAGCATTATGAGTAACCAGATGAGGGATTCCTTTTGTGCCCACAGAGATCTTTCTCACTTTGCACAACTTGTACTTGGCCTTCTTAAGTGTAATACGATGAACAGCTAAGCCACCCTTGGTGTCACAGATCAGATGGAAATTCTCTCAGTCTAGTCAATGCTGATGACGTTCATAAATTCAGCAGAGTAGGTTATATCATTCTGGACCTTGCCATCAATCTTAATGAACTGCTGCATGCGGATCTTTACTTCATCTCCTGTTAGGGCATACTTAAACCTGTTCCTTAGGAAAATGATGAGAAGGAGACATTTTCTCAGCTTGTGGAGACCTGTAGATGGACAAGGAGCAAACACACTGACCAGTTTATCCACCATCCAATGCTTTGGAGCTGCTACACTCTTCAGATGCTTCTTGGGACCAAGGTCCATGGCATGAAAAGAGGACCACCTTCTTCCAGTGCACTGATAAAATAGCTAAGGTATAACATTTTTAGAGCTGGATGGAAATTTTAAAGATTTCTCCATGCCTCATTCCTCCATTTCAGTGGTTCTCAACCTTGACTTCATATTGGAAAGTACTGGCGAGTTTTAAAAACTCCTGAGGACTGAGTCCTACCCACAAAGATTCTCATGTAATTAAAGAATTACATGTGTGTAATTACCCAGAAACCTGACAGCTTAAAACGGCAACTGATTTATCATGTCTGTGATTCTGAGGAGCAGGGCAGGGCTCAGCTGGGGAATTCCTCAGTTCCAAGCGACATTGCTTGAGGTCACTCAGAGGTAATCAGCTGGAGGTTAGGCTGCTCTGGAGGATCAAAGACAGACTCACTCACATGTCTGGCTCCTGCAGGGATTCTTGGACGGTCAGGATCAGCCAGGTCTGTCAACCAGAGCACCTACATGTGGCCTCTCCTGTGAGGGTCTCAAGGCATTAGGGCTAGGACAGCCTCCTCCCCTCCTCCTTCTTATTCCTCTGCCTTTCCCTATTCTTTTCTTTTTTAATATATGACATCATTTGCCATTTTCTTGTTTTTTTGTGTGGTAAAATATACATAACAAAAAAAAATTGGAAAAAAATATACATAACATAAAATTTACCTTTTTAACCATTTTAAAGTTTCATTATGTACATTCACAATTTAGTACAATCATCTGTCTATTCCCAAAACTTTTTCATTGCCTCAAACAGAAACCCTGCACCTACTAAGCAATAACTCCCCATTCCCCATTCCTCTTTCCCCTCAACCCCTCTACTTTCTGCCTCTATGAATTTACCTATTCTAGGAACATCATATAAGTGGAATCATACAATATTCATTCTTTGTGTTTGGCTTAGCTCACTTAACATAATGTCTTCAAGGTTCATCCGTGTTGTAGTATGTGTCAGAACCTCATTTCTTTTTATGGATGATTACTATTCCATTGTATACATGCCACATTTTGTATATCCGTTCATCTGTTGATCGTCATTCAGGTGGTTTCCACCTTTTGGCTATTGTGAATAATGCGGCTGTAAACATGACTGTACAAATATCTGTTCAAGTCCCTGCTTTCAATTCCTTTGTGTATATACCTAGGAGTGGAATTGCTGGACCATTTGGTAATTCTATGTTTAGCTTTTTAAAGAGCCATCAAACTGTTCTCCATAGTGGCTACACCAATTTTACGTTCCTATAAGCAGTGCATGAATGTCCCAATTTCTACACATCTTCACCAACATATTTTATTTTCTGCTTTTAAAAATAGTAATTATCCTAATGGGTGTGAAGTGGTACTTCATTGTGGTCTTGATGTACATTTTCCTAATGACTAGTGATGTTGAACATTTTTTTATATGCTTATTGGCCATTTGTATATCTTCTTTGGAGAAATGTTTATTCAAGTCTTTTGCCCACTTTTAAATTGTTATTTTGTTTTTGTTTTTAAGTTGTATATTTGGACTCCTTACATGCCAGCTTATGGTGTTCAGAAAGTGGATTCTAAGAGACCCAAGTGGAAGCTGCAAGACTTCCTATGACTTAGCTTTAGAAGTCCTAGGACCTCACTTCTGCTGTATTTTATAGGTCACACAGGCCATCAAAGTCAGCCCAGATTCCAGGGGAGGGCTAGCAAAAAATGTGTGGCCATCTTTAATCCAACAGGGTACAATATTAAAATTAACTAAAACAATTCAATTGTTTGAATAGCAATAACAATAATAATGAATGCTGCTACAACTTTGGATTAATATGGCTTCTTTTCTCCTAAGGTCTTGAAGTGCTTTCACCCATAGAAACCTTCACCATGGGATTTTTACACATTTTAGAGATCTTTAATTATGATGTAGAGCAGAGTTACTTGATTTTTAAAATCACTTAGCTGATTCAATTTTATAATGATGGGATGAGGCAGGAGACTTGGGTTTCAGTTTTGGCCCTGTCATTAACTGGCTAACCGACCTCTCTTGGGGGATGAGCTAAATGTCCTCTAACTTCTTTTCTAGCTTGGATACAATATTGTTTTTAAGAAGGAAGATGAATTGATCAAGAATTAGGATGTAGAAAATGTCTAAGTACAGGGCAATTTGTTGCCTAGAAATATTCCCATGTGTCATTTATTCACTATGACAGAGAAGTAACTTCAGCTTAATGACAATGATTATAATAAGATTTAAAAATAGTATCAGCAAACTTACATACACAGTTATGATAGAAGCTGAAGGGGGCTGAAGAAATGTCTTAGAGCCTTGAGGCAGAAGGGCAAGAAGATAAAACATAGTTCACAGGTCAGCCAGGTGCAAAGGAACAAGGACTATGGCTTACTAGATCAAAGTCTTTGTCTAAGAGTGGTATATAGCAAGAAGACCTGCAAACAATGGCGAAATCCGTAAGACAAAATATGCAGCAATAGGGTAGTGTTGGGGTCAGAAGAAAAGGCACCGAGCATTTGTAGTGTGTGTCTTTTATATGCCAAGTGCAGGGCTGGTTGTTTTATATTGAACTCATTTAAAAAAATTTTTTTATTGAAGTATAGTTGATTTACAGTGTGGTGTTTAGTTTCTACTGTACAGCAAAGTGACTCAGTTATATATATATATATATATATATATATATATATATATATATATATATATATATATACACACACACACACATACATATATATTTTTTTTCATACTCTTTTCCATTATGGTTTATCACAGTATACTGAATATAGTTCTCTATGCTATACAGTAGGATCTTGTTGTTTATCCATTCTGTATATAATAGTTTACATCTGCTAATCCCCAATTCCCAATCCTTCCCTTCCACATTCCCCCCTCTTTCGCAACCACAGTCTGTTCTCTATGTCTGTGAGTCTGTTACTGTTTTATAGATAGGTTCATTTGTGTCACATTTTAGATTCCACATATAAGTGATATAATTTGGTTTGTCTTTCTCTTTCTGACTTATTTCGCTTAGTATGATAATCTCTAGATCCATCATGTTGCTGCAAATGGCATTATTTCATTCTTTTTAATGGCTGTATACTGTACTCATTTGATTTTCACAGGCAACTGCAAGAGTAAGCATTACTTTCCCCTACTTCCTGTTTTACAAATGAGGAAACTGATGCTCAGCATTCTGCACATGGTCCCACAGCTAAAGGCCTTGGAGATGCCAAAGGTCATGTTTTTCCTGCATCAGGCTGCCTGCAATAAACCAAGACACCATATTTACAGGAAAACACTGTTTGGAAAAAATTCTTATTAGTAGACGCAGTCTTCCCAACCTTAGAATGTAATCACTATCAGTTTTATAGCTCCTCTTTGAAAGTGAAGAGAATATATCCTCTCAAGCTTGATTTGGAGGATCACTCGCTAGCTGTTTCTGATTACTTGCAAAATTCTCCACTATCATCTGATTACTTCATGTAGAGAAAAATGATCCTTAATAGAAGAGATAATTTTAGTAATTTAAGTAAGTTAGTTATTTAAAAATTATGAAATTTATGGGTGGATCTCAAGGACATTTGTACTGAGTCTTGAGCAGATGAGTTTCCTGTTCTTCCCCTATGCGGAGAGAACCCCTTCTTTGTATTTGTGCAGGATCTCAGGCCCATAGGTTTTCATAGCTCTCCCCTAGGGCAAGGGGCTTTTATTTCTACCCTTTTCCCAGAAGCGGTGGATCTTTGCCTGGGTCACTGCATGGGAGGCTTTGCTACTCTCTTTCTGCCCCTCATATAAAGCAAAGGCTTTCTGCTTCTCAAAGCCTTTGCTTTATATGAGAGAAGGTTGTGGGGAAGTGGGCTGTGATCAGTGAGAGACGATCATTACCTGCAATACCTGAGCCCCCAAAGGGGACTCTCTCCTTCCTCCTGCTCTTCCCCCAATCTTTCTTGTGATCACCTGGTGGATAAGAGCTTGGGAATAAGTGCATTGTTCCTTGAAGAAGTCTGGGGTTCCCATTTATTCTAAACTGATACACCAGCCCACATTTGGCCTTTAAGAATTTGTTAAAAGTTTAGCTGTTTTCTTCTTACCTACCTTAATGGTGGCCAATCCTTCCTTCCATGCTGTGCCAAAAGTAAATTTTATATGTTCTCCTTTTTCCTTGGAGGGCTTTTTAACTCGTTGGAATTTAGTTAATTTAGTTGCCTTGTGTACTCAGGTCTCTAATGGATTCAAAATATTATGATTTTGTAGATTATCTGGCTTTTTCTTGTTCTTAGGATAAGAGTGATGTTCTCTTGAAGCTTTATAGATCTTAAGCAGAAGTGGAACTCTAGATGGTATTTTAAAAATCCTCTGTATTATGGAAATTTTCAAACATTTAGAGAGGCAGAGAGAAGAGTAAGTACTCACCACCCAGCTTCTGCAAGAATTTATCACTGACATTCTTCCATATCAATTCTTACACATCTACTTCATTATTTTTAGTAGCAGAATAGTATTGTATAGTATCAAAATACTTTAGTTTATATAACCATTTCCATACTGATGGCTAGATATCTCTAACTAATAATAATATTACATCAAACATTTTTTCGTACATATTTCTTTGTGTTCCAGTTTATTATTTGGGATGGATTCCTAAAAGTGATTTCAATGGGTCAAAGGTTATGCATATTTTACATTTTGATAGATAATGTCAAATTATCATTCAAAAAATCTGTACCAATTATATTCCCACCAAACATTGTATGAGTGGCACCAAAAATCTTTGCGTAACTTAAAAACCTGAAGCTACTTACTCTAGAGAAAATGATAAAGCAATTAAGTTTCCAGTTTGATCTATTGAAAGACATTCTCACCATAAGAGCCTATTTGTCATTTAAAAAGAAAGAAGTAAATATTGGTCTTTATTATTTTAGTCTAGTATTTACAGCTGAAGCTATTTGCTATTTAAATGCAATTCACCAAAATTTAGTGCTTACCACATGAACAACACTTCTGTTTTCTATTAGCTCCCTATCCTTTTATATCAGTGATTTTAGTAATGGCTGTGATGATGTAGCTCATAAGTAAAGAATGCGCGTAACTCTTGGCATTAAAGGAAAAGTGGCTAAATGACATTCTGTAGCTTCCAGTTTAAAAAAAGAGAAAAACATCAAACACAGATTTGCTTAAATTCTTATACTTCTGATATTTTAAATTCTAGCACCTCATATGTAAGTTTTTCATTCAAAAATATTTATATTTAGATCCTATAGTATGCAAGTATATTCTGCTATGTACTGAGAAGAGTAAACATTAGCTATGGTTCCTTTTTCTAAGAACTTTTATACATATACTTATGTATATTTAGAGGAATCTATCCATCTAGTCATCCACTATTCATTCAATGAACATGTGTCTCTAGTGTCTATTCTGTTGTAATAATGCAGTGGGAACTCAAAGTTGAATAAAAGATGGTCCCTGTCTTTAAGGAAGGACAATCTAGTGAGAGAAATAGACATGCTCATGTCTTACTAGGGGATTAGAGAAGGCTTTCCAAGAGAGGTGGAATTATAGATGTTTGAAGAATGTATAGGATTTCAACAGATAGTGTAAGAGAAAGATCAGTCCAGGTTGAGGAAATATATGTTGGGCAAAGGCATGAAGGTGCAGAAGTGCATTGGAGAACAGGTTGGAAGGGGAGGTTGAGTGATACAGCAGATGCTGAAATTGAAATTCGAAAGAAGTTGGCTAGGATCAGTTAGGATAAATAGCATCATTGTGGGTAACAATGGTTAGAGAAGAATTTGTGGAGAAGGAGGAAGTACTTCCTAGGCAGACTGCAGGGGGAAAAAACACCAGAGAAAACAATACGAGTGTAGCTTTGAGTTGACCAGGAGCCTAGTGTTCTTAGGGGGAAAATGAATGGATATATGTTGGAAACCAGAAGTGTCTAACATTGTATCACCTTCTTTCCTGCTTCAGGGTTTTCACATGGGCTATTTTCTCTGTCAGGAATCCTCTTTACCTATAACAGAGTGCTTTTGGTCGCCATTAATAAAAAAACCCAAGACGAATGGACCAGAAGCTGGTTTAGTCTTCAGTTCATAATACTATCAGGGCTCTGTTTCACTGTGATAATTCTGGTTCTTTCCTCTCCTGTGTGTTGGCTTTATTTTCAAGCTGGCTTTTCTCATGGTAGAGAGACGGCTGCCACTAGATCCCAGGCTACATGTTCTTGTTTACATCCAGGAAGAGAAAAGAGCTCTTTCCCTTTCACCTTCAAACAGAAGCCCTGACTTTCATTCCGATTAATCCAACTTGGGTCACATGCCCATGATGAACCAATTACTTCAACCTGAATGAAGTCTGGCATGAACTGCTTGACTTAAGCCAGTCCAACTCCGAACCAATCTCTATGGCAAGAAGATTTGACTGGACCAATCTGGGCCCAGTCCTTTAGATGGGGGAGGGCTCTATACCAGCCCAAACCTGTGGCTAGTGTACTATGTGTGTAGGGGTATGCGGGATGAGGGGTATGGAGAGAAGCAATCACAAAGTCTACTACATTGCTCCACTAGATTACCTAGCTGACTCATATTCTTTCTTTAGTTCTTACCTTAAATGTCGGGTTTGCAGAGAGGCTTTCCCTGATTTCTCAAACTAAATTAGAATCTTCCTCGTCTAATGCATGGACCCCTCTAATTTTCATAAAACTTATCGCCTTTAAGTGATACCTATTTGTGCATTTATTTGTTAAAAGTCTGGTTCCTCCACTAGACTCTAAGCTATATGAGAGCAGGGACCTTGAATTTTTCTTAGCACAGGTCCCTAGCTGGCACATAATAGGCACTCTATGAAAAAGTGTGAAGTGAATGAATGAATTCATCTCAACTCCTATTCAATAAGGAGAAATCTTACTTTGATCAGCTTCAAAATTGCTACTGTACAGACAGGGGGAACATAAAAGTGAGATTAAGCTCAGAGCTTTGTTACAATGTGATGGAAAACTGATAAGTATCACCTGCAACAGATAAGGTATTCCAAGAATTACATGGTTTAAAAGACTCACTGTTATTGTAAGTGACACTGTCAAATGCCAGTTTTGCATTAAAAATCTTGTCATTTGTAATAATATTCATTCCTACTTTCTTTTATAATCAAGGTTATATCTCACAGCAGAGCAAATTTTAAATGCACTTACATAGACCAGAACTATCTTGCTTTTCCTTTTTTTTTTTTTTTTTTTTTGTAGTACGCGGGCCTCTCACTGTTGTGGCCTCTCCTGCTGTGGAGCACAGACTCTGGATGCGCAGGCTCAGTGGCCATGGCTCACGGGCCCAGCCACTCCGCGGCACGCGGGATCCTCCCGGACCAGGGCACGAACCCGTGTCCCCTGCATCGGCAGGCGGACCCTCAACCCCTGCGCCACCAGAGAAGCCCTATCTTGCTTTTCTTATAATAAATTATCTGCATCAGAAATGCACAATCAGGGCTTCCCTGGTGGCG
Source organism: Mesoplodon bidens (assembly GCF_964165515.1). Taxonomy (NCBI): domain Eukaryota; kingdom Metazoa; phylum Chordata; class Mammalia; order Artiodactyla; family Ziphiidae; genus Mesoplodon; species Mesoplodon bidens. The sequence continues at coordinate 23,488,352 of NC_138165.1, forward strand.
CAGTGGTTAAGAATCCGCCTGCCAATGCAGGGGGCACGGGTTCGAGCCCTGGTCCAGGAAGATCCCACATGCTGCAGAGCAGCTAAGCCCGTGTGCCACAACTACTGAGCCTGTGTTCTAGATCCCGCAAGCCACAACTACTGAGCCCGTGTGTCACAACTACTGAAGCCCATGCACCTAGAGCCTGTGCTCCGCAACAAGAGAAGCCACTGCAATGAGAAGCCCGCACACTGCAACGAAGAGTAACCCCCACTTCCCGCAGCTAGAGAAAGCCTGCACGCGGCAATGGAGACCCAACGCAGCCAAAAATAAAATTAAAAAAGAAATGCACAATCGTGGAACTGGGGCTATAAAGAGGCTTTAATATGTGCTAAAGAAATTATTATAAGCCAGTAGAACTGCTTTTAAACTTTTTTTTTTTTTTTTGCTGTACGCGGGCCTCTCACTGTTGTGGCCTCTCCCGTTGCGGAGCACAGGCTCCAGACGCGCAGGCTCAGCAGCCATGGCTCACGGGCCCAGCCGCTCCGCGGCACGTGGGATCCCCCCGGACCGGGGCACGAACCCGCGTCCCCTGCATCGGCAGGCAGACTCTCAACCACTGCGCCACCAGGGAAGCCCCTGCTTTTAAACTTTTAAACCATTCAAAATATACGTTTTGACTCCTGTTTCAAATTTTATTTTCATATTAATTTTGGTACAGTTTTCAATTAGAGGGATTTAGGAAAAATCAAGTTTCAACACTTTGAAATATTCATTTCATGAAGTGTAGGTCTACTCTATCTATCAAACCTCAGCATCTAGTTAAAGATGTTTGGAAAATCCACCTATAGAGCATTTCTTAAATTTGGTCAAATTAATTGGACAGCCTTAACATTACTATTTTCTCTGCTTTCGGTGGGAAGTCTCATACTTGTTTTGGTCCTGAATAAACACTGAAGTGTTTTCATGACCACACTAACTAGTTATTGATTTTATCACTTTTTAACATAAACATATTTTTGCATTGTTATGCAGAAACAACCAAAGTATTGTATGTTTAGACTCCTATTAGAATATGTGAAGAAATTTATATTTAATTTGATTTCATCATAGTCTTTTATCCATTCTTAACTTATAATGGGTTTATAGGGCCGGAAATTTTCAACTCAGTAGTAGTAATATGGAAATTAAAGATTTAAGTAGTATTTGTTCCATAGGAAATCTAAAATCAGCATTTGGTAGGATGTGGGCTAATCTATTTAGTATAAAAACTTTACTTTGTTAGACAATCTCTGGGAGTAGCACTCATTTGAGAAAATAAATTGTCAATTCAAATCATCTCCTCCTCCCCTTCACCCATTATTTGCCCTTATTGACTATTGATTATTTCTTATATATGATATTGATTAAAATTTATAAGAATCTCATTATATGAAGAAATAAAGAAAATATGTACAATTAAAGAACTAAAAGGCCCTCACTTGACAACAAGGAATATTTGTTAGATCATGCAAGACACGGGTAAGATGGAGTTTTATGTGGCTTCAGGGTCTATTGGCATTTTCTTTTGTGGGTCACATTTACATCACAGTCTTATTTTGTTCTGCTCTTGAAAACATTTTAGACATGTTTGAAATCATTACACCCTTCACAAAACTGAAACAGGAAATAGGCTTTTCTATGAAATATTTCATTTTTTGAGAAGCTCCTGGCTGTTTCCCAAATCTAAGTTGGGTTTTTAATATCCCACTAAGAAAACCAGCTCGCCCTGGTGAGATGAAAATAGACAGTAGGCCAGCTGTGTCCCCGTCCTATTTCAACAGGAGCTTGAGATGACTGCCCAAGGTTTCCGTGTCTCCGTTTCTTCACCTGTAAAATGCTTTGTAGAGGTGCTCAGTGTTTGTTGAATGAATGAATGAAATACTAATAACCAACACTTACTGAATGCTCACCACGGGGGCTATAGGCACTTTACACACATTATCACACTGAAGCCCTATGAAGTAGATGCTGTTATTAACTCTATTTTATAGAGGAGAAGGGAGCTTAATTAACTGGTCCAAAGTCACACAGCTAGCAATGTGTGAAATTTGAATCCAGGCCATCTAAACCCAGTGCCTGTGTTTTAAACATGCTACGTCTGAGTCTTCCCCCGGTTCCAGGAGCAGAACATCAGCTAAAGGCAACTAACAGCACCCCAGCTATCCTCTGCCTTGCGAACCCATGTCTGTGCTGTGTTGTGTTACACCACAGAAGAAGAATTTGGCAGGGCTGGAATCTCTCACCATGTGGTGTCAGTAATTTTAGGTGCAGAGAAACTCCTTTACCTTTTGTGTCTTGAAGATTGCATAACTAAGATCCTTTTAAACCAAAGAGACAGAGTACTTGACCTCAAAATATGTACTGCCCTTTGATCCCTCTGGGGGTAAGTGAGGAACAGAGAGCTAAGTAATACTGCCATCTCTTTCAGTAATCTCAATATTAACACTCTCAAAAAGAAATTCGACACCTGGCAGAACAAATGGCCAATGGATGCTTCAGATCCAGATGGCGGTGGTTGGAAATTTGGAGAAGGAGACCCCACTACAGTTTATCGAAGACACAGGGTCTTCTAATTAATATTTATAAAGTGTATACTTGGACATGGAGGTTGAGTTTATATGACTCTGAAAACCTTCATTTCATTTGGAAAACAGTCAGTGCCACGGAGTGACCTGACTGTGTAGTTTGAGATGAGATTCTACACTTTTCCTTATGGCTTAGAAGTACATTTTTGTTTTGGAATCCTATTGAAATCTGATTTATATAGTGAACACATTCTGGGGCATAAACTGAATATTTTACCAAGCTGAAGTTCAGTAAGAGTGACTCCAGTCATGGGTGTCAAGGGGATGCTGAGGCAGAGGTAACCCTGTATGTCTTGAACAAAATTGGAGATGCTGCTGCACATGTGAAAGGTCAAGGGGAACTCACAACCTATTAGGTCAGGCATGAGAAACAGCACAACCGAGCAAATCTGTATCTTTCCTAAGCTATTTAAAAAATTTCTTTTAAAAAATGCAGTTTGGCTGAGAGGAAGAGAACAGAGAGACTACCCCAATGTACAAGGAGGAGAGAGAGGCCTGGAGTGGAGGAAAAAACTGTAAAGAAAACAGAAGTGTGATTTTTGTTTTCTTAACCAGAATCACATACCTAAAGAGACTAATGCTTCATAAACTCTCGAAAGTACTTATCAAAACACAGAAGACATTTTAAATGCCCAACTCTGCAAAAACAAAATACACTGCCCCCCGCCAAACTATTAAGACTGTGATATAAGCCAGTAGGCAGCAAAATACTCTGTTAATTTTGGAAGCCTACCTTATGGCATTGGAACACAGCAGAATGCTGTTTTAATGGCTCTCTTAGCGTACCCTGTTCTGAGTGTTGATGACACAGTATCTTTCTGGTGTAATTGTGCATTTCCTTGCTTCCTTTCGTTTCTATCTGTCGAAATAGAAGTATTCTAATGTTATGCATATATATATAAATTTAATGGTTAATAATGGAACAATTTAGTCTGCTCCAAACATTTTTAAAACTCGAAGCAAAGCATACATAAAATATTTTAAAATTTTTCTGTAGGAAACTTTAAAAACAGTTTCTGTGTTAATAATTTATCTTCTAAATTAGATTCAGGGAGAGAGGTTTTAAGGTGGTTATTCAAACCATGTATAATGCATAATTATTAAAATGAATGTAAAAAATAGAAGTAACTAGCTCTGAAGAAATGAGTTAAATTATGTAAAAAACCCAGTAAATGGCATTAAATCGTTAACTTGTAAAACTGAGTACCATAAATGTTAAATGTACATTTAAGATATCTTAGCACAATAACCTGTATTTACGGAAAGTACTTTTCCTTGTAGAAAATATCTGAAGATCTGCACTTTAATCATTTAAAATACATTTATATGCATTTAAAATGTTGTGTTTGTGGAATCAAAATCTATTAAGAAAACATCTGAATGTTTGATTATATATGTAATTTATCTATTAGGAAAAACTAAAAAAAAAGATGAAATTGCTTAGCACACTTTAAGGCAATATTTTTTTTTTTTTTTTTGTTACGCGGGCCTCTCACTGTTGTGGCCTCTCCCCTTGCGGAGCACAGGCTCCAGACGCACAGGCTCAGCGGCCGTGGCTCACGGGCCCAGCCGCTCAGCGGCATGCGGGATCCTCCCAGGCCGGGGCATGAACCCGTGTCCCCTGCATCGGCAGGCGGACTCTCAACCACTGCGCCACCAGGGAAGCCCTAAGGCAATATTAATACTACTGAACTCAAGAATAAGGACAAACAGCGGTCTTACTCATAACGTGGTGTAGGCGAAGATTGTCTACCCTTCTCTCCACAGGTCCTCTTATTTCCACGTTAAACTTAAAGGAAATTCCTTTTTAAAAGAACTTGAGGATAATGAAATATTATGATTAATTTAATGTTCTGAGTAATGAAGTAATTGAGTAATTGCCACACATATGAAACTTTTAATCCTGGATCATACATTTCAAGGAAATAATAAGATGACTTTAATACTGAGGCTAAGTCAAACATTACTGTACCACATTGTGCTTCAGAAGGCACTTTCATCTTGTGGAGTTGTAGGGCCATCTATAGGAACCTGAATTATTGCCTATGACTACAAAGAACTCTGGTTATTTCTGTCTGGCTAGATAGGAGCTTATGGTATTTGCTTCAATTCTCCTTTTGACTTCATATAAATAAAACCTTAAGTAAAATGGTTTTTAAAACTTTTCTTAATGGTCTTTTTACAGTACAATAGACTACTTCTTATGTTGCATGTTTTCTTCAAAACTAAAAGTCATGAAAGACTTGCAGTAACTTAAGTCCTATTTGTTAATTTACTTCTGATTTAATATACTACATTATCAACTAATATTAAAATATAAAATATAATATAATATATATACTACATATATTAAGTCAGAAGTAAAAGTTTTTATCTATCAGAAAAATCAATGGACAATTACATTTATAATGTGCATGACAGCATAATGCCCCAATTTAAGAAATAAGTTTAATTGGGAGATCAGTGAGGGAGCATATCCTTTTGAACTTTTCAATTTTTGAAGCTATGTACATGTATTACTGTTTCAAAAAAAGAAAACAAAACAATATTTTATTAGGCTAGAATGGGGGCAATAATATTCTATTATTGTAGTGCAGGTAAAATGGCTTTTTTTTTTGGCCTTTTAAAAATAATTTTTATTGGAGTATAGTTGATTTACAATGTTGTGTTAGTTTCAGGTGTACAGCAAAGTGAATCAGTTATACATATACATATATCCACTAGTTTTTAGATTCTTTTCCCATATAGGTCATTACAGAGTACTGAGTAGAGTTCCCTGTGCTATACAGTAGGTCCTTATTAATTATCTATTTTATATATAGTAGTGTGTATACGTCAATCCCAATCTCCCAATTTATCCCTCCCTCCGCCTTTGCCCCCTGGTAACCATAAGTTTGTTTTTTACACCTGTCACTCTATTTCTGTTTTGTAAATAAGTTTATTTACACCTAAAATGAAGTACCTTGCAGAGTCAGAATTATAATTTTTCTGCGTTCTCTCTCATTGCTATTTTCTGGTATTACTGTTTGACTTTCAGCTACTAAGTATGGCTATTTCTTTAAAAAGTAGTAAAAATCAGGGCTTCCCTGGTGGCGCAGTGGTTGAGAGTCCGCCTGCCGATGCAGGGGACGCGGGTTCGTGCCCCGGTCCGGGAGGATCCCGCGTGCCGCGGAGCGGCTGGGCCCGTGAGCCATGGCCGATGGGCCTGCGCGTCCGGAGCCTGTGCTTCGCAACGGGAGAGGCCACAGCAGTGAGAGGCCCGCGTACCACAAAAAACAAAAACAAAAACAAACAAAAAAAAAAAAAGTAGTAAAAATCATTCATCTTATGAGAACATTGTGACCCAGATTAGAGAATCCTGAAAAAGTCCTTTAATGTTTAAAAAAATGTATTATGTAAAAAGCATTATTATGTTGAGTTTAGAAAAATGTACTCAGAGGCCAGTTTCACAGTGGTTCTTTCAAAGAAATTTGACATTTTCTGTATTGGAATATGTAGAAAACAGGTAGATGGCTGCAGGGGAGTTTATTTTCCCAGCTGACCTAATAACACCACATGTATATCCACTTATGTTTTATTCATGGGAAGACACAGGACATGTACATTATTGTTGATTTAACCTGGAGTTTAGGACAAAAGGTAGAACCCAATAATCTGGTGTTTCTGTGGAATTGTGAAGGCAAAATAATATTAAATACTTGATTTTTTGTGTCAGAAGTTGAGATTTGGAAACTGATGACATCTCATCAATTTTTTTAATTGACCACCAGGCAGCCTAAGTAATGGCAGTCACATAATTCTCATTTGGTTATGCCTCCAAATTTATTAGTGGTTTTTAATAAAAATATTCTATAGACTCCACTAATGAGATGATTTTGTAAGATAACTCCTTATCTGCCTAGAGAATCTTGCTTGGTTCCAAATGTTTAGCTGAGCATATATCATAGCAATAGTTCATTTTTATTGAGTGCTTACCATGTGCAAAACATTTTACGTGAGTTATCCCATTTAATCCTCACAAAAATCCTTATAATGTCAGCAATATTATTATTTGTACTTTACCAATAATGAAACTGAGACTCAGAGAAGCTAAGAAACTTGCCCAAGAACCTGTTCATATATGTCAGAAATGGTATTAATTCAGGTCTGTCTGAGTCTAAAATCTGAGCTCTTTCTATTATGCTATCATCAGACTCCAGATCTTAAGTTCAGAACCAATTACATAGTTAGACAATGTTTTGTTAAAAATGCATAAATTTATTAAAGATTAAACATGTCTCAGGGCTTTGACAAATTGTCTTTTATTCATTGCATTAACAGATGGGCCACCTATTTTTTCTGAGGGTTAGTTTTGTTCCTGTACGTCACTAATTCAGTTTTATGATCTATTGTTCCTTTTATATTTTCCAGGATTAGATTCTAATCTGTACTGTGACATTCCAGATCTTTAAAAGTGACTTACATTATAAAGTATTTCACATTTCTCGTTTCTTGCTGATTTTGGGGGGAGTCATTTTCTTTACATCATTACACAAGATCCTCATTTTTATCTTTACACCCTTCTGTGGTAAGGAACTAAATGTTAGGAAATGCTTCGGTCTATAAGATACTACTCATTTAAAAAGAATTAAAATCTGAGTTTGTTTTCACAATAAAATGATCAGTAATGCAGAGAAACTGCTTGTGATGAAGAAAATAAATAAAAATAATAAAACAGCAATTCAGTTTTACAGCATCATCCCTGGGTACTTCCCCTTAAAATTTCTACTGCATTATTTTGCACTGATTCATCAGTCACTGTCACTGTTCTACAGTTTCATACACTCCTCTTTTGTCATCTCAACTACTTTATATTTTCACTGGAACATCTTCTAGGTTTTTGTTTTTGTTTTTTAGATTATGATCCTGAAGATCTTGTTATTATGAATAAATTAGCACTCAATAAATGCCTACTAAAAGAATGCTTAATCATTTATGTGTGAAGGGAAGAATTAACTCCATTAACTAAGAAATAGGATTTATTTATTTCTGAGTCAAAGAAACAAGATGGAATTAATACATTTTTATAATTCTAAAATCCCAGTGTACTTTAAAAAACGTGTGCCTCCTTAAGAGCAAACACCAAAGGATTAAGTTATCAACAGACTTAGCATTTTCATGGGAAAATCATGAGAAAGAAAAATGTTTATTAAATTTTATTAAGGCAAAGTCGTAGGCTACAGGGTGGGAGTAGATCACGGCTCTCCCTTGCTGGTATTTTTAATGGAAGTGGAAAGAGCATAGAAACCTTACCGTCTTTGGGCACAAGAGTATCACACTCTTCCCGAGAAACTGCTAGAGTTTGGTGTTATCCAGGCTACTAGTCCTTCATTAGCAACCCAAGAACGTTGGTTTTACTATGTAGTTTGTCTTTCTGTGTTAGATTTATTTGCGATCATTTGCCACCTATTATAGGCGCATATTATTTGGATCTAGACAATCTGGACTAAACCTTTTTCCATGAGAGGAAGTGAAGGTATAGAAAGATGAGTGCCAGAGCCCAGAGCATTTTTCTATTTAAATTCAATTTTTTCCCTTCTTGAGTCTGGTTTTGGGATACAAAATAAACACCAGGTGAAGCTAGCAATAAAACTTGCCTCTACAGACCCCAGAAAATATTCATGGATTCTATGGTACGCGTTTGATTTATAATTTAGACATAAATTTTGTTTTGGTTGATGACTGAAGTAAGGTCTTCTGCAAAGGGCCCAGGATATTCCTGACTCCTACAGCTGCCCCCTTGCACACCACCGAAGTACTTGCTGAATTTCCTGAAGCTGGGACAGCAATTAGACCCATAAAAATGAAGTTCATTAATGAAAGCTAATTGAAAATTAATTCACCGCGACGCCAGGGAAGAGCTTGTATTTAAAATGTTGTGTTGTTAGCGAGCGAGTCTCTCATCATGAGAGCATGGCAAAAGACTTCAGAATGACGCATAGGTTAATGAGGTGGTGAAGCCTCAGAAGAACAAACTCCTGTAACATTGAAATAGCCACCAGGCTTAAAACAGCTGCCTTGCCCCTCCCTCTGACTTCCCTTTCTGCCTCATTCCACCTACTTGTTTCACCGTCACTGGACAGAGCAGACCCCATGTTGTTATCCCTTCCCCCAACAAGTCTTTCCTAGAAGCGAAATTCCACAATAATCTCCAAGTTTTGATTACTAACTATGAATTTTGCAAATGTCACTTTATCTACTCTACAGACCTTAAGGAATACACTTTTTCATTTTTTAAACATTTATTATGGAACATTTCAAACCTATATAAGAGAGAAAATGAAACCCCCTCACCTGGCTTCAACAGTTAGCTACCAGGAACCTATTTTAAACCATATTTTAGTAAACTTGAAAGAGCAAATATTTAGACTTACAGTATTTTCTTTCTTACAAAATAGATATTGTATCGTAATAGGCTTGCTTTTCTTCTTTCTTTCTAATTCATCTAAAAAAATACTTGTTAAAAGTATTCTATGTGCAAGATGAAACTAAGAAGGATGGGGCATTTATTCCTTTAAAAATTCCACCTATATCTCTTCTAAAAAATCATCTAGGATCCTCTTGAAACATCTTTATATGCAGATAGTTTCTAATTTTATATTTATATTTATGGATTTTTTTTTTTCTCTGTTAGGTCTCAGCCCTCATTAACATTCTACTGTCTTTTGGGCACTCCAAGTGGGATTGTTCTCCATGAAAACATCTACATACATATTTTCACTTTGCTCTTAACACAATTCATAGCTATGCTAGTATTAAAAATATTGGTAAACCGGCATGTGAAAAAATCTGATGAATCACTGCCTTTCCTCTCTATAGTATTATTTTATTACTTTTGAAAATGATAAATTAAGGGAAAAATTTTGAAGATAAGTCCTTTCTCTCCATTTCATTGTTACTAGAGTCAATTTGTATTTCCTTTATCGTCGGTTCTTTCAGCAAATCTCATCTCTCAGCTTGTCCAAAATTTATTATGCAAGTATTCAAGCTTCAGTCTCAATCCAAAGAAGATAATAAATACAATCTCTTTGTTATATCTCTTAGGAAGTTTTTAAGAAAGCTATTCAAAACTATCCAACTATTCTAGAAATCTTTAGTACATTCTTTCAAGGTATGGAGTTTCCACATACTTTCACGGTAGAGCAGGGCCCTCTTAAAAATCCCTTCTTTCTTCACATCCTCCTGTGTATATGAGTTTAATTTTTCACTTCTTACAACAAGTCATTTCAGAACAATTCTGCTTTAGTATCTTCTTTTTAGAATTTCTTTTTATATTTATATTTCCTCCCATATCACATCATTCTGACTTTCTCAACTAAATGGTTTAGGCAAATATATATTTATGGTATTGCTGTACTGTTATAATGATTTCAAATAGGAAATTTTTAAGTGGAAAAAAGGAAACTTGACAGAGTGAAAAGTTAAACAGCCTATGAAAACACCTAGCACTGCCCCAGGTGCCCTAAGAGATTGGTATTGGACTCTAACTGTGATTTTGTTATTTATTTAATTGGGAAGAAAAGGACTTGTGTAATTCAGTTTTTAAAAGAAGGTTTGATGTAATACTAGTATCCACAACCTTCTTAGTACTAGAGCCAATTACAGTGGGAAAATGGAGACACGAAAAAGACATGGATTATCTCAATTTGAATGTCTATATAATATATCTGATATATTTGGTCAGATATTTTCCTCCTTTGACTGAATTTCTTCTGCATTTTACAGTTACTGATTGAAAGGAGTATTACATAGTCTATTTTGGGTTCTTGCCTTGCCCTGCTGTACAAGTATACTATGCTTGGTAGGAAACAATGTGATGAGTTAACGGGAATCATGCAACAGGAAAGGAAGTAGACTGTTTAACTGAAGGGATCCATTATGAGAGGAGCCCAAGACTGGATGCAAGAAGCAGCACATACAGTTGTCTTCTCCTTCACAGAAATACGAGCTTACCCGCCGCACATGTACTAAATGAAACACATGCACACAACATTTCTTGAATTTGTGTACTAGTCTTTAGTTTTTAAAAGTCATACTCATTTTCTGTGCATCAAGTTCCTTGGCAGTGGCCGATGAGGGGAATTTTAGGATGTGAGCAAAGTATTTGAATGACAGTATCAAAGAAAATTTGGCTGCTTTCCTTTATTAACGACCAGTCAATTAAATATCTCTAACTTTCCTTAGATAACTTACAATGGAGCTTATAGCTGAGACTTGATCTTGTAAAAAAAATGTTAACTGTAAAACCACCACGACAACAACAAAAGAATCCTTGGCTTAATTTGAGTTTGAGCATTTCAAAGCTGGTATTTACAAACTCAGAAAAAAGAGCTTTTCATTAATCCATGATTTTGGAAACAGTTACTCTAACCCACAACCTCATACAAATACAAAAATCCTAATGGGACTATTTTCTTACTAAGTCTGTAACAGTTTACGTTCACCTAATGGCCTGGGGTTATGAGCAAACTACTCAATTAGAGAATTTAGGCTGGTTGCCCACATATTTTAGAGCAACTTATCCCTTCACAAATGCAGAACCCCCTATATAAAATGCCTAATCAGTATTTTCTGTAAAAAAATACTATTCCCTAAATTCCCACCTTGAACCTACTAAGAATTTCCCTTTTTGCTAGGGCAAAGGTTTTATGGAAATATTTGTTTTTATATCACATACCTTACTGTTGGTCTTCCTGTGGGCTTGTGTCTTGACCTTAGAGCGGCTAAGAATTTATAATCGAAACACTTCTAAATAAGACATTTCTTTCTAAGTACATTTGCTAAGTACTCAAGCTAAGAACCTTAAGTTAGAAGGTGTAGACTTCTGTCAGTTCTTTGATAACAGATCTTCTGCTTGGGGGGTTACATGGGTTTCATGGTTATCCTTAACACTTACTATTTCTTCTTAGGCCTCTTTCATTTAAAAGGGGGTCGGTGCTTCCAATCTATAAACACCTATTAAAAGTTCTCCACCCTTTTATACTTGGCTGCTGGTCCTAATTGTCTGCAGATGGGTGGATCACTACATTTTTATTTCAAAGGTAGAGATTTGCAAAATGTAAACGAGCCAATTAAAAGTTCTAAACCGAGACTCTCAACATCCATTAAAGGGATCCATGTGTAAATGGGGATAGAAAATCTGAAAGTGTCTTTTTGTAACAAACGTTTTCACCCACATCTAAGTAAGAGTGCATATTCCCACCAATGAATTACACATGTATTCAATACAAATAGTGCATCACTAGAGGGGTATTTAAAAATTTCTTGCAAAACTTGGAACTAAGGAAAATATGTGTTTGCAAAACATTATTTTTCCCTTTATAATAGTTGATAGAGATGACACATAACTTATCCTACATTATAAGTTTTCACTGGGTTGATCAGAAACAAAAGCATTTTTTATATTTTATCCAACAAAATAAAAAATCAATACAATATAGACATATAGTACTAACAAATATTTTATTGCTGTGAAATCTTAAAATGTGACTATTTTCAGTTCACCTACTAAAGTATTATTTTCCATCCTGGTAAAGTTCATTTTTTAAAAACTAAACCTCAATTAGCAGTGTTGCTTGTGACTGAGAACTGAAATCTGAGCTAGTTGTTCTTGGCACTGTGGTGTTCTGGCTTATCTTGCCTAAGGGACTGACAGTTTATCTCAGATTCTACAGTTTCTTCCATCCTTCTTTCACTAGCATTTCCCCTTAGTCTTGCTTTTCATTAGCCCACCCTGATGGCTGATCATTTCTAATCTATAAATTAAGCAGAACGAAAACACAAAAGTATGCTTCTTTTATCTCTGGAAATCAAACCCATCACAAACGCAATTTAGTTTGAGGTCTTTAGGTCCCAAATAAAATATTCCAAGTAGCACAAAATGTTGTTAGAATATCTGCACTTAAAAACTAGCCTGAGGGACTTCCCTGGTGGCACAGTGGTTAAGAATCCGCTTGACAATGCAGGGGACACAGATTCGAGCCCCCGTCCGGGAAGATCCCACGTGCTGCAGAGCAACTAAGCCCGTGTGCCACAACTACTGAGCCTGCACTCTGGAGCCCGCGAACCACAACTACTGAGCCCATGTGCCACTGAAGCCCACGCGCCTAGAGCCTGTGCTCCGCAACAAGAGAAGCCACTGCGATGAGAAGCCCGCTCACAGCAAGGAAGAGTAGCCCCCGCTCTCTGCAACTAAAGAAAGCCCGCGCACAGCAACGAAGACCCAACGCAGCCAAAAAAAAAAAAAAAAAAAAAAAAACCAGCCTGAGATACTCACCTTGCAATGGAGGATATAATGGAATTGCTTTGGACTATTTTATTAACTTTGGCTTTGAGCCCCACAATCTGTACCCAGTAGTCAAATCAGGGTTTGAACATCTGACAACTATATTTCCTTCATCCTTTCTCTAAACGCAATGCACAATTTATTTAATTTTAGGGGAATGGTGTTTTCCAGTTTTAATATACAGACTACAGTGACAGTCATTCAGAGATGGCCCAATCTTTGAAACCACATTTTCTTTTCTTATTTAACTTTTCTATATGACAAAAAGGGAAGCAGAAGTTGGGTATCTAAATAGAAACAAAAAGACAATTTAAGTTACTCTCCTTCAGCTTACAGAAATACATTTACAACCTCTCAATAAAATTTTACTTTTAAAAGCCATTTAAATATTTGTTATCTTTTTCTGAGTAAAATAAGCTGATGCTTTTACATGTGGATCTTATTATGTGAAAAGCTGTCTAAACCTGCTATTGAACATAATCATATGAATTACGAACTGTGACTTTATTTCTTTTATAATCTTTGTAGTTTTTGCCATTACTTTTACATGTCTATGTCTGGCATTATGTAGCTTTGAAACTACGCCAAAAATATTTATTGTCGTATATCTGGTATTCTCATACTATGTGGCTGAGTTTGGTTTCCAAGCTGGGTAAAACTTATTAGCAGATACAGTTCTTGGCATTTGTTTGGAAAAAATCGTATGTAATTTAGTACCCCCCCCCGCCCCCCGCCGTAATACAACCTCTTGCACTCTTCAAAACATGTATGGAGTTGAAATTCCAGTGCTTGAGCTGTCTCTTTTTCCAACTTTGAGTAATTCTTCGGTTATAAAGCACATAAAATGGAACAAAATAACAACAAAAGAAAACAGAAAATAAAAGAATGACTTTAACTGCAAACCAGGACATTTTGAAATACTTATATGGATGGCCTCTGTAAAATATTTTCTTAGTATGCAAATCCTAAGAAGCTGGGGGAGGGTCTGAATGATACAGTGAAGTGTTAGTACTTTGTTACATGAATTAACAATAGTGATAAAAAGCAAAATATGTAAGAATAGTTTTTTTAGTAATCTCTTCGCAGCTTGACTAGTAAAATTCTTTAAAGATGTGTATTCAGTTCCTGCTCAGGCATAGCACAGTGTTCATGTAGTTCATTCTCAATACATCTTTGTCTACATAAATAAGCTATTAGTATTATTTAAGATGTTTTTAAGGTATTAAAGCATATTTTCTAAAAGAAGGTAAAGTCATGACTCATACAAATATAAACACATATCAAATATCTAATTTAATACATTGATTAATGAGGGAACCAGTAGAATGTTATATGCATTTCAAAGGAGAATTCAAAGAACCACATACATGTGGGCAGTATGGAAAGCTAAAATACATTTACAAATGATGCAAAACTGATCTATGCATAGAGCAATAATCAACTGCATTCTACTGGATATAATTTATTTGCATTTCTAAGGACAAGAGTCATTTGTATTATCCATTTTCTGTAATTTACAGAGTAGTGTATAAGAATATTTGCACCATGTACTTTAGATGGTAAAGATTTTATTATTTGAAATTTAATATAAATTATTCTGTATTTATATATTCATGAATTTTTTTTGGTCAACAAAATTTTTTTGAGTACCTATTATGTGTTAGGTATTGCATTTGATGCTGGAGATACAACAGTGATCAAAAGTAACCCTCACAGATCTATAGTTTAGTGTAGGAGACATCCATTAATCAAATAAGCACAAAAATAAATGTACAATTGTAATTGTGAGTAAAGCCACAGGGTCTCAGAGGAGTCTGCAGGGCTCTGAGAGGGTAAAATTTGTAGAATTTTACTTTAGCATCTCTAGTTCCTGATTTTTGTATTTATCAAAGGCGATATTTTAACTTAGAAACCTATTTTTAAAAAATTCTATCTTGCTGTGTTAATTACTCATACAAAACCTAGTAATTCTGCAACACACAAATAAGTCTCATATTTACATACTTTAATATTATTGTAAAAAATACTGTGCAACATAAACTTCTGTGTTAATTTATTAATTGGGATTATAGAAGAGAATCACAGATGGTTACAATTAGTAAAGTCAAAACTAAATCAGCTAATCTTTTTTTTTTTTTTTTTTTTCCGGTACGCGGGCCTCTCACTGCTGTGGCCTCTCCCGTTGCAGAGCACAGGCTCTGGACGCGCAGGCCCAGCGGCCATGGCTCACGGGCCCAGCTGCTCCGTGGCATGTGGGATCTTCCCGGACCGGGGCACGAACCTGTGTCCCCTGCATCATCAGGCGGACTCTCAACCACTGCGCCACCAGGGAAGCCCAATCAGCGAATCTTTTGCCAGTTGCTTCTTCTGCAGTCCTTCTGCCTCCCCATACCCAAAGGCCCGCATGGTTTTCCCTGTGGTTCAGCAACCAGTACCCTTGTTCAGAACAATTACATGCAATATTTTTGGGCCCCCAAAAGATGTCACTCTTCGGTGCTTTAGAATCCATGATATCTTGTATTTGGAAAGGCTCTAAGTACCTGTGGGTTACCCAGTGCTGAGGTGTCGCTGAGCACTTTCGTTGCCCATTCTCTCTATTAACTTAACTGTATTCCCTTTATCTTCAAAGATCCAATTAGAAGACTGCTTTTATGAAGCTTAATTTGATAATATACAAGATGCAAATGCATGCACTTTTTGAACAAATTGTAGATATCCACATCACAAAAGCTAAAGTTATGTATATGGATGTACCCCTAGCAACAGAAATACACATTTTCATTTGTTTGTTTGTTATTTTCCCACAGTAGTGGTGATAGCTGCTAGCTAAGTCATTCACACTTATCCAAATACTCTTTTTGATCATATGTGTGAAGCCACTGAAAATGATCCAGCACCTTTAACGCTTTACCTTGTGTCTTAGATTAGGTTTCCTAGAAGCAGACCATCAGATGAGGATTCATGTGCAAGTGATTTATTAAGAAAGTACTCTTGGGGGAAACCAAGAAGGGGATGTGGAAAGCAGGACAGGAAAGAGAAGACATCCAAGCAAGGATGAATTTCAGGCCAACTCCCATAGAGAGCAGCTTCAGCCTGTGCTTACATGGGAACTCTGAAATATAAGTTATGCCTCAGAATCATCCTGACAGCAGAGGGTAAGGGGGCTGGTCTTTCATACTCCTGCACTCATCAGTTCCCCCTGGGTGAGGTAGAGTCGGGGGAGGTAAATTCCTAGGACTTTCCAGTGCTCCTAGAGAATCTTCTGAGAAACAGTCCAGTGTTTGACATTGGAAGCAGAAACACATAAAGAGGTAAAATGTGATCTGAGGCTATTGGGGAGAAACATCGTGGAAGGAAGGGGTAGTTACGGAGTTTGGGATTGACGTATACACACTGCTATATTTAAAAAGGATAACCAACAAGGACCTACTGTATAGCACAGGGAACTCTGCTCAATGTTATGTGGCAGCCTGGATGGGAGGGGAGTCTGGGGCAGTATGGATACATGTACATGTATGGCTGATTTGCTTTGCTGTGCACCTGAAACCATCACAACATTGTTAATCGGCTATACTCCAATATAAAATATATATATATATTTGCCTTGAAATATTTTTTATTAAATATAATCGTGTATATGCATTGCATTGATAGGCAATTTTCCATTTTAATCGATTCTTTATTTTTTGAATTTGTTACAACTCAATGAAAATTTGAAAATATTTTCTTTTTCTCTTTGTCCTGGAAAATAAAAAATTCTTTATATTCTAAAAAAAACCAAATCTACATTTTAAAAATATGTATTTATTTATTTGGCTGCATCAGGTCTTCACTGCGTCATGTGGTATCTTTTGTTTCATTGAGCAGGCTCTTCATTGTGGCGCATGGGCTTCTCTTTAGTTGTGGTACGAGGGCTCCAGAGCAGGTGGGCTCGGTAGTTGCAGCCCTCGGTAGTTGCAGAACGCGAGCTGAGTTGCCCCATGGCATGTGGAGTCTCAGTTCCCCGACCAGGGATCGAACTTGCATCTCCTGCATTGGAAGGCGGATTCTTAACCACTGGACCACAAGGGAAGTCCCAAAGTTGATAGTGTTTGCAACTCCCTATCTGGGTCCCCTGAAATCTATTCTCCTCTTCTTCATGGGCACATGGCTAGCCGGTCTCTCTTGCCAAGTGTGGCCCTGTAACTGTGTTCTCTTCATTGGAAAGGAGCGCAAGTGATGTGTGCCATTTCTGGGCCTGGGATAGCTTCATCCATACTGTCTTTCTCCTCTCTGCTGGCTGGAGCTCTGGGTCACCCAGCTTATACTATAAAGATAGCGACAATGACCTAAGGTTTGATGATGCAACATGATGGAAGGACTGGCATCCCTGAATGGCTTTATGGAGCAGAACTTCTTGATGACAGAGCAGTCAGGGTGGACTGTTAGGTAAGAAACAAACCTCTTCTTTAAACCACTGAATTATTGTTGGGTTTCTATCACAGCAGCCTAGCTTTTTTCTACTTCATACAGGGTGCTTTATTCTTATCATAGCATTATATTATATTACATTATAGATCCATTTTTAATTGCTTATTCTTGATTTCTTCTATTAGAATATATATTATATGAGAGCAGGAGATCTGCCTATCTTTTTCTTGCTGGCACAAAATACTCAATAAGTACTTATTTAGTGAATAAACAAAAGTGTTGTTACCTTATCCTACAATAATTAAAATTTTTAAAACCACATTACAATTAAAGAACTTACTATAATGTTAAATTAGGGGTGATATAGAACAAATGGAAAGAGTTTAATGATGGGCTTCCTTGATGGCACAGTGGTTAAGAATCCACCTGCTGATGCAGGGGACATGGGTTTGAGCCCTGGTCCAGGAAGATCCCACATGCCATGGAGCAACTAAGCCCCGTGCACCACAACTACTGAGCCTGCGTTCTAGAGCCCGCCAGTCACAATGTGAGCCCACGTGCCACAACTACTGAAGCCCACGTACCTAGAGCCTGTGCTCTGCAACAAGAGAAGCCACCGCAATGACGAGCCCACGCACCACAATGAAGAGTAGCCCCTGCTCACCGCAACTACAGAAAGACCACGTGCAGCAACGAAGACCCAATGCAGCCAAAAATAAAAAAAATTAAAATAAAAAAAAAAGAGTTTAATGAAAAGTAATCCAAATGTTTAATGAGATAAAATAGTGATATAGAGATAAAATATTGATATATTAAAAATGGATAGAAGATAAATTGTGTAAACTTGAAAAAACAAGGCTGACGGGCACCTTGGTAACTGTCTTTGCCTATTGGAAAGGTGATTATAAAGAGGTTGCTGACCAACTGTTTTCCATGTCTGCAGAGGAAAAACTAGCAGGAAAGAGCTTAAGCTAACCTGACAGTAATAGTGATTAAACATTAGAAAAGGCTCCAGAGTAATACTGTAGAATCTCTGTCCCTGGTGAATTTTAAGGACAAACCATCTGTCTTAGACATTTCAGGCAGAGCCTTGCAGGAAGAGAGAGGTCTGGATTAAATGACTCCGCAAGCTGGCTCCTTTTCAATTCCAGGAGTCTGTGCCACTATACAGGTTATCAGGGGATCTGGCAGTGACATCTTTCACTCCAGTGACCAGCCGGATTGATTAATTGGCATCTCTTATCTGTAACTTGAGAGAGCTATTTCTCTGGATGAGGATGATTGGGTGGGTGGAAAGTAGGGAGTAAGAAGACTGATTTCACCTCCCTCAAAAAAGATATTAAAAATACTAAGTATTTCCATACTATCAATACAAACTAACTAGAAAAGTTCTGAGATTTTTGATACATTTCAAGTGCTAGATTTTATTTAGTAAGACTAACTTCTATAACAATGATTAAAAGATAATGGTAGGATTTCCCTGGTGGCACAGTGGTTGAGAGTCCGCCTGTCAGTGCAGGGGACACGGGTTCGTGCCCCGGTCCGGAAAGATCCCACATGCCACAGAGCGGCTGGGCCCATGAGCCATGGCTGCTGAGCCTGCGTGTCCAGAGCCTGTGCTCCACAACGGGAGAGGCCACAGCAGTAAGAGGCCCGCGTACCGCAAAAAAAAAAGATAATGATATACTACTATATATAAAATAGATAACTAATAAAGACCTACTGTATAGCACAGGGAACTCTACTCAATACTCTGTAATGACCTATATGGAAAAAGAATCTAAAAAAGAGTGGATATATGTATATGCATATAACTGATTCACTTTGCTATACAGCAGAAACTAACACAACATTGTAAATCAACTATACTCCGATAAAAATTTTAAAAAATTAAAAAAAGAAAGAGAATGGTTTAATGCCAACAGTGAAATGACATACAACAGAGGGAAACATTACTATTGACATTCATTTATAATGTTTATTTACATTGGTGTTACAACTCTAGCAACAATGTGAGAATGTTATTTATGGATCTGCATTAAAATTTATACTATACTTATATTACTCATCAATAATCATGTTAGAAGGTCCCTAAAGACAAGCTTTCATTAGAAGAGGGATTTTCTAAGTCTTAGAAGTTTACTTTTTATTACTGAATAATATCACAGCTATTGTTTTGAAGGAAAACATTTTTTATTGGTTTTTGGTGGGTTTTTTTTTGCATTTTGGCATGGAATTGTGAAAAGCAATTCAAATTGAGCATTTATATACTGTGGGGATTTCTAACTTTACTAATAGATAATCTCAGTGAAATTTCACATCTTTGTTACAATCCAAAGATAAACTTTTGAATTCTTCCAGAAAAGGTGGAAAAACTCTGCTTTTATATTCTAAAGTGTTTATTTAGTTATTTATGTATCTATCTATCTATTTATTTTAATGGTAGCTGTTATAAAGCTACAACTCAGTAGGAGGGTTTTTTTTTTCATTGAAAGGAAAATAATCTAGTCAAATTTGGAAGGAAATATTGACTACTCTTTACATAATGAGCCTTGAAAGTAAATGTTGCTCTTAAACACATGAAGTGATGATCCACCTTCCTCATAATTAGAAAAAATACAAAACTATGATGAGGTACCATTTTAAAAAATTGAAGTATAGTTGATTTACAATGTTGTGAGATACCATTTTTTAAAACTATCATACTGTCAAAAAAAATTTTTTTTTTTTCCGGTACGCAGGCCTCTCACTGCTGTGGCCTCTCCCGCTGTGGAGCACAGGCTCCGGACGCGCAGGCTCAGTGGCCATGGCTCATGGGCCCAGCCGCTCCACGGCATGTGGGATCTTCCCGGACCGGGGCACAAACCCGTGTCCCCTGCATTGGCAGGCAGACTCTCAACCACTGCGCCACCAGGGAAACCCCACTGTCAAAAAAATTTTAAATGTGATCATACACTGTGCTGTCCAGGGTGGGGAAAAAGGCATTTCTGGTGGGAATGTAACTTAGTACAACTTCTGTGGAGGATAATTTGGCAATATCTATTGAAACTATAGTTGTATAGATCCTTTAGCCCAGCAATTCTACTTCTAGGAATTCTTTTTTTTTATTTCTAGTTTCTCTTAATAATAATTTTTTAAAGGCCAGTAAGCAGCTACAGATACAATTAAAAAGTAGACAAGTGAAAAAAAAAAGATAAGAAGCAGCAAAGACACATTCTTCGCTCCACGATAACTACAGAGCTCTATCTGTGTTCCCCCACCAACATCCCATGGGAAGCCTAGCTCTCCGTGTGGTCAGGAGTACTCTCCATTATTGTGTGGGGAGACCAGAGAGCACTCAGGTGTGATTATGTCAGATCAAATGTGTACAGGCACTGCTGAAATCCAGGTCTACAGTTTTGGCCCTAGACTTGAGTGGGGGTTGGTCACTCTTAACCTCTTCCAGGTTGTGCTGCATCCCATAGCCAAAGTAGATAGCAAACCCAATCAGCATCCAGACCCCAAATCAGGCCCAGGTGCCAGCTGTCATCTGCATCATAAGGTAAATATTCACAAAGATGCTCATTAGTGGGAGGAGAGGCAAAGCAGGTACCTTCAAGTGAAGTGGAGTGGAGCTCGGCGGCTGTCTCCAGATGACTCCAGTGACCCCAGTAGTGAGCATCAGGAGCAGCACAAGCACTGCAATCCACACTGGGTCTCCAGGAAGCAGTGGGGTGGACCACTGGGCCAGCACCAGGCAAAGGACACTCAGCAGTAGAGCAAGCAGTGAGGAGCAAACATAGACAACTTGGCCAGAGAGTGGAGTGGGGATGGAGCTGAGTGGACAAAATAGTCCCTGTAGGGTCAGCTTCTCTGCTTCATGGATCTTCTCCTCCTGCAACTCCACTTCACCCTCCTCATTCCTCATCTCCTGGTCAGGCTGATACCTGAGGATGAGAACACATATGGCCACCAGGGAGTAAGCAAGCAGGGTCCCAAGTGACATGAGGTCCACCAGATCAGTAAGTTCAAAGAGGAATGCCATGAAGCCTGCGATAATGCCAGAGACCACAGTGGCCACAATGAGGGTGTATGTGCCGGTGTGGTTCCCGGCAAGGACACGAAATAGGAGGCCATCCTCTGCCATCGCGTAGATCACCCGAGGCATGGAGGACATAGAGCCCAGAGGCTGGTAGAAAGAGCACAGAGGGATCCGATGGCTACAACATAGCGGGCAGGGGCCCATCCAGTATAGAGAAAGGCCTCAGGCAAGGGGCTCTCAGGTTGAAGCTGATAGTAAGGCATTATGAGCGTGAGTGCTGAAGAGACACCAAAATAGGCCAAAAAGCAGATGAAGAGTGAAATCACAATGCCTGTGGGGATGGAACGCTGGGGATCCTGAGCCTCTTCCCCAGTGGTAGCAAAACAGTCAAGACCAACAAATGCATAGAAACAGGTCGCTGCTCCAAGGAGAATCCCCTCGAAGCCGAAAGGCACAAACCCTCCAGAGCCCAGAGGGCCCAAGCTACAGGTGTCATTGAGTCCAGCCATGGCCAGTTTGTAGTCCTCTTCTGTGAGCTTCCAGTTGTGCAGATCTCCTGTAATGAAGCCAGAGATGATGACAAAACCGAGAACCAAAAGATTCACCACTGTGAACACTTTGGTAACCCGGGCCGACTCACTAGCACCCAGAGCCAGCAATCCAGTGAGCAAAAACACAAGGCCCATAGCAAAAAAGTCTGGATATTCTGCGAGGACGTGGGGAATGTGCAGTGAGATGCTCCCCTGAAGGGTCTGAGAGATGTGGTTCCCAATCAGGTTGTCAAAAGCTGAGCTCCAGGCCCAGGCCACACTGGCTGTACCGATGACATAGGAGAGGATGAGGTTCCAGTTCAGAGTTCACCCACAGTGACATGGCTGTAGAGATATGTAGAACCAGAATGGGGAACCCGAGCATCAAACTCCGCATAGCACAGCCCAGCCAACATAGAACATAGGGCAGCCACTAGAAAGCAGATCACAATGGATGGTCCTGCTTTATCTTTGGCCACCTCGTCAGCCAGGACATACACGCCTGCACCCAATGTGCTGCCCTGCACCCAATGTGCTGTCCACATCTAGGGCCACTAAATCCAGAGCAGTCAGGCATCTGGCAAGGCGAGTCTCAGCCATGCCTGTCTCCAGTATATGTCTGCGTGCCAGCTTTTGACCAAATCTGCAAAGCACCTGCCACAGCATTCTAGCTGGAATTGAAGAGGATGCCAGGAAGGATCAGGGAGCTGTTGCAAGCCCAGGGCACAGAACGTCTCGGATAGGGTTCGGTGAAGCTGAGTTCACCTGAGTTGGGTTGTGGCTGCCAAGTTCGGTTGCTCAGGCTTCAAAGCTGCTGCTTCTAGAAATTCTTTCTTACAGATGTATATTGATATAGAAAGAAACGGCATGTGTAAAAGGTTACGGGCTTTTTTGCATTGCTGGTAATTGTTAAAAGATCAGAAGCAACCTAAATAATGATGATGAAGAATGCTACATCCTTTCAGTTGAATATAACACAGCCATTAAAAAGACTGTCATTCTTAAGATATATGCATAATAGCGTATAGAATGAAATAATCTTTGTGCAAAAAAAGAAAAAAGAAGAGAGAGCAAGCAGAATATATCCTTATATTCACAAAAGACATCTGAGAAGCTAACCAAGAACTGGCAACAGTGGTTGCCTCTAAGGAGAGGAACTATGAGTCCTGAGAACAGGGTGGGAGAGAGACAATTTTCACTGTATGCCCTTTTGCAACTTTTGAATTTTGTATCATATGCATGTTACCTATTCAAAAAATAAACAAAATAATTAAAAAGAAATATGTGACTAGTATAATTATTCATTTGTTCTGAGTTTGAGGATTTATTTACATTTAACACAAAATTATCTTTAATTTCGGAGTATAGAATTAAGGCAATTTCAAAAATTTTTAGACTCTCCTTTTTTTTTTTTTTTAATGGCTTTCCAATCTGGCTTCAACCTTTTTTTTTTTTTTAATTTACTTATTTATGTTTGCTGTGTTGGGTCTTCGTTTCTGTGTGAGGGCTTTCTCTAGTTGTGGCAAGCGGGGGCCACTCTTCATCGCGGTGCGCGGGACTCTCACTGTCGCGGCCTCTCTTGCTGCAGAGCACAGGCTCCAGACGCGCAGGCTCAGTAGTTGTGGCTCACGGGCCTAGGTGCTCCGCGGCATGTGGGATCCTCCCAGACCAGGGCTCGAACACGTGTCCCCTGCATTGGCAGGCGGACTCTCAACCACTGCGCCACCAGGGAAGCCCTTAGACTCTCCTTATACTTTCTATGTGGGCTATAATTATGGGTTATAATTAATATTTATAATATTGAAACACACCTCAAAACAATTTTAAAATATCACCCTATGTAAAGACCACAAGTTATTCTTTTCTCCTTCACCTTTAAAGTGTGAGGTCCGTGGGGCTTCCCTGGTGGCACAGTGGTTGAGAGTCCGTCTGCCGATGCAGGGGACATGGGTTCGTGCCCCGGTCCGGGAGGATCCCACATGCCACGAAGCAGCTGGGCCCGTGAGGCATGGCCATTGAGCCTGCGCATATGGAGCCTGTGCTCCGCAACGGGAGAGGCCACAACAGTGAGAGGCCCGCATATCGCAAAAAAAAAAAAAAAAAAAAAATGAGGTCCTTGAAGCCAGGGATTCTGTACTCTTTCACCTAGAAGGATAGAACAGGAAAAAAATACACTTAAAAATTATTATTTTAATTATAAAAGTAATATGTGCCATGCATATTTCAAATTTGGTGGTTATGTTAGAATTGACCTTAAGCAAGTACCAGTTTATACTTTCACCAACAGTGTATGAGAGTACACATTACAGAGCGTATCTCAAGTAGACTATCTGAAGTGTTTTACTCCATCACCTCAGAGAAATAGTCATAAATAAATTTGGCTAAATAATTTAGATGGAAAATAAGAACAACTTACTGTATATAGGTAGAATTCCTAAAGGAAGCATAAGATCTCTGAAGGACTCTGAAATGAGTCATTTTGCAAAAGGTTGAGAGTGAAATTTAAATAGCTTCAGTGTAGGAAAAAATGGAGTAGATCATTCTAGAGTGAGGTTATCTGTAATAGAAATTGACTTCCAAAACAGTAACCTACTTTTCAGTAGAGCAAACAATATTTCTAAGGTAAAACAAAGATAATTTGCTCATAATCATCTATTGTGGAGGGTTAAGGTTTGATGCTAAAAAAATTAATACTGGAGGTATTGAAATATGGCATCTGTAAAAACAACTGAATATAAAGAGAATAATTTAAATGCTATGCATAGTTATAAAAAATAATCTTCCAAATTCTTCCATCAAGTTTTGATCACCAGTTCCAACGTGAGTCATATTGGAGCCTAAGGCAAAGGAAAAATCAGTAGTAGTGATCCCATCGTTAAAAATTTTTTTGATATTTTGTTCATTATGGATTTTTTTGCACTGATTTTTTCAAAATATTGAATTTATATTGATTACTGAGTTTTTTGACATCTCCCTGTAGTTTGGACCTAAGGCAAATGTCTCACTCACTTCATCCTAGTTCCAGTTCTTTTGAACACCCAAATAATAAAATAATGCTAAAAGAAGAGAAACAAATGTAATTTAAATTTAAATTAAATAATTTAAAGCCTCTCTTAAGAGGCTTTTAATAATTTAAAGCCTCTCTTAAGCACCATTTTCTCAATGTTTCCAATATTCTATGGAGAGATATTAAAATGAGAAAAGATAGAATTGATGAAATTGCTAAATTTAAAAAAATTCTTACAAGTCAGCAATGTATATATATTTTATCTGTATTTCATATATGAAGAAATTGAGGCTCAAAGAAGTTAGTACTTTGGTTGTGACACACAAAGAACATGAAGCCCAGCCAAGATTGAAACCCTCTATCTGTCTTTTATCAGAGCCCAAATTCTTTCCAATACACTGGGTTCTTTCTCAGGGAATTACTGACATTTGAATTAAGCCATGAAAGAAGAGTAGGGATTTGCTAGGAGTAGAAGAAGAGATAAGACATTTCGGGCAGTTGGGGAAATTGTGGATAAAGCCTGGAAGTAATGTCCAGAGGCAGATTTACCAAGAAGCTAAGGAGGTTGATGTGTCATGACTCCTTGGAAGAAAATGTTAATAAAGCTTCTTGATAGGGACTCTAATAACGTGCTCCCCAAATTATTTATTTTTGCAAAATTTGCCCAAGTAAGATATTTTAACTCCAACCAGTGAAGACTGCTGTGTCTTTCCTTTCTGGCTTTCCCTTCACGCTTCCCCTTGTGTTAGGTGGCTTTGCAATTGCTTAGGCAGTTTTGGGATCCAGCTTAGAGGTAGCTGATTTGGAGATATGCTATTTTAGGTTTAGTGGGATATATTTACGTGGTTCACAGCCACTCCTATGGTTATTGCTAAGCACTCAGGTTAAGAATAACCTCTCAGCATACTTCAATTGCCTGTTCTGCCTGCTCACTTGGCATGGTGGTATGAAGGTGCAAGGCCAGAGGCTACCACAAGATGAGTGGTACCTGGACGGTGGGAATAGGTTGTTAGTGGAGGAGAAACAAGGTTTGCAACATATGGAGCTAGAAGATAGTCTGTGGAAAATTCAATCATCAGATGAGTAAAATTATAAGTGGAAAATTGAGTTCTCATGAAGAGAGTATCCTTTTGGAAGC
The DNA here is from genome assembly GCF_964165515.1 of Mesoplodon bidens. Lineage (NCBI taxonomy): Eukaryota > Metazoa > Chordata > Mammalia > Artiodactyla > Ziphiidae > Mesoplodon > Mesoplodon bidens. Next base: position 23,514,388 of record NC_138165.1, read on the forward strand.
AAAAAATTTAAACTGAAGATTCACAAAAGCTTCAAAATATCAAAAACTTTATTAGCTTGGAATGTATACTAAAGCTGCCAAAATCATGAAGAAAAGAAAGCATTCATTAGAGCCAAGAAAATTTAGATGATTAAAATGACAACAGAAGAGATAAAGATTATGAGAATCAGGGCACTCCCAAAGAGCAAATGAAAAAGCAGGAGAAATAGAAAATAGTCAAGCAAAATACAATCTGTATAGTCAACAAAGGTTGGCAGCAGCTTCATGTTGATGACTTCATTGACCTTAATAAGGACTGTGGTCTTTTATTATGGCCCTATTGCAAAAAGTAATAATGTCATTCAGTACTTTAATTAAAGAAAAATTTTTCCTTCAAAATTGTGATTCCAATAGTATTTATATAGAATCAAACAGAACATAAAATGGGCAAGAGAGATGTTTCTCAAAAAGATATCTTGAAAAAAAACGTTTTAAATAGTCATACTCGTATGAGATTCTAGCTGGTTTATGCCAAGGCAAAAAAAGATCATAAACATTGTTTTGTTTGTAAATTATGTTCAACAAGACAGACATTACTTACACGGGATGGGTTTTCAGACTAAACGAATATATCGAAAGCCCTCGAAAGCTGTGACTATTCTATGGAGCACAAGACAACTATCTTTTCTTAGATTACCCATAAATCAAAAAACAGCTGAGTAAGAACATTCCATATTATTTTGAAGAGCTGAAAAGAGTAGTTGAGGTTATTGCATTTTTAAGGGAACTTTCAGAGGTCATGATGAAACAATAATCATGATTCAATTAACAGAAATTTAATGGGAATCCTAGAAATAATTGTTAAATTTAATTAATTTTTGCATGAGAACTTGGAAAAATGCCCAAAATAGGAAAAAAAAGTAACAGTTTATGAAGAATGAATAGAAGTAATGGGAAAATATTTATATAATGGAAGGGTTAACAGATAAATAAACCAGAAACCAAATACTACTCCATTAGTTGGCCATTATTGTGCTCTACTGCTGTTATCGAAAACTCTATGTATAGTTTTAAATTTTTTCACCGACTGAAAACCAGCTTGTGGCTTTATCCAGCAGTGTAAAATAACTTTTGGAAATAGTAACCTGTGGTAGAAAACATTCATGGAGTGTTGTCCAACAAAGGTGAGGAAAAGGGCTCCCAGCAACCTTTAAAGAATGTTAATAAGTGTGCAGGATATACACCACATGCAGCTCATTCCTTTAATCTGGTAAGAGAAAAAGCTGCTTCACAGTTGTTAACCACCTCAGCATTTTACAATAGTTATTTTCATTTCAGGTTCCTCTCACAAATGGAGTATTTTACATAAACATATCAACATGGATTAAAAAAAAGTCTAAGAGTGATATAATGGGTTATCCATTACAAAGCTGTTCAAGCTTTACAACATGGGTCAAGGATATTTTACAGATGCTAAAATATATTTTCAAAGATTTGGAAGAAAAACCCCAACACACAAGAAAACCCAAAAAGCTTATTCAAAAAATTGACAACCAGCAAATACATCATTATAACTGTAATACAGAAAGACACTTTGAAATGCTTCTATATTTAAGAAATTGCAATCACCTTATTTGAATTACATAAAGCGGACCATCTTTCTTCATCTTTAAATCTATAAAGAACTGAGAAAAAATTCAGATAAAAAAATTAATGGAATATGAAACAAAAGTGGAAAAGATAAGCAATTAAATTAATAGAAATTGTTCTGACATCAAAAAGTATTTGCAACAAAAAAGGTATCAAATCATCACCAAAAGCAGGAATTCACTAAAGGAGGAGATACATTTCGAATAGAAGTGATGAATAGGCTCTTGGATTGTTTGATAATGCAATTAATGAGAGGAAGGAATCATATGAACACACTAGAAAATGATTTAAAACTCTTTTTGATTAGACACAAAATGATTACTTTGAAAAAAATAATATAAAACTCATAATGTTGTAATAACAACAAGAACATCAAGAATGAGTAATAACTGCTATTGATTCAAAGAATATTTTCAATTAATTACTGCACAAAGAAACATGAAAACCCTGACATCTTACAACGCCTATATGAAAAAACTAACAACCTGATAGCACTTTTCCCACACTTGACAGCCATTCTTAAAATTCACATGTTGGGCTTCCCTGGTGGTGCAGCGGTTAAGAATCTGCCTGCCAATGAGGGGCCCTGGGTTCAAGCCCTGGTCTGGGATGATCCCACATGCCGCAGAGCAACTAAGCCCATGAGCCACAACTACTGAGCCCTCATGTCACAACTACTGAAGCCCACGTGCCTAGAGCCCGTGCTCTGCAACAAGAGAAGCCACTGCAATAAGAAGCACGCATACTGCAGTGAAGAGTAGCCCCTGCTCGCCGCAACTAGAGAAAGCCTGTATGCAGCAACGAAGACCCAACACAGCCAAAAATAAATAAATAAATAAATTTATTTTTAAAAATAGTACCAAAACCATGAAATACTTAGATATAAATCTAACAAAAATATGCAGGACCTATATGCTGAAAACTATAAAATAATGATGAAAGAAATCAAAGAAGATCTAAATAGATGGAGAAATACTCTGCCCTTGGATTGGAAGACTCAATATTGTTAATATGCCAATTTTCCTCAAAATAATATATATATTCAATGCAATCCCAATAAAAATTACAGCAAAATTTTTTCTAGAAATTGATACATTTACTTAAAACTTCATATAGAACTAGGATAGCCAAAACAATTTTTAAAAAGAGCAAAATTGGAGGACTCACACCACCTCATTTACTTACTGTAAATGTAGAGTAGTCAAGATGGTGTGGTAAACAGCAAAAATATAGAAAGAAGAGGGAGCCCAGAAATCGACACACAAATATATAGTGAACTGATTCTTGACAGAAGTGCAAAGGCAATTCAATGGAAAAAAGATAATCTTTTTAACAGTTGGTGCTGAAACTGTTTGACATCTATATGCAAAGAAAATTTTAAAAATGAACTTCAACTCATATCTCACACCTTATATATAAAATTAACTCACAATGGATCATAGACCTAAAAGCAAAACCTTAAAGCATAAAACTTGTTGATGAAAACTTAAGAGAAAATTTTTGTGATCTTGGGTTAGATAAAGATTTCTTAGATATGATACTAGAGGCACAACCCATAAAAGAAAAAAAATGATAAATTCCCTTCATTAAAATTAAGAACTCATGCCTTTTGCAAGACACTTAAGAGAATGAATAGACAGGCCACAGACTGGGAGAAATATTTGAAAGTCACATATCTGAAAAGTAATACCCAGAATTTATAAAGAATGCTCAAAACTCATTAATAAAAAGACGTCATTTAAAGATGTGCAAATTTTTTGAACAGATAATTTCCTGAGTATGACCTACTTGGTGAATGAAGAGAAAACTGTACACCTGCTGTGTCCACAAAGGTAGCACATGGAGATGGTGTGGGCCCTGAATACACTGCACAGGAAGTTGGCCTTTATCTTGGAGAGAAATATTGGGTCTGATTTCAGTATTGCCATAGCATTGGGACTTTCCTAGAACATATGTATATATAAAGAAAACTACTGCTTTTGAATATATAGTCTAAAGTGAAGTTCCTTTTACATTGTAGCTAAAAAATATTCTTAAGCTTTTAAGTTGTTCACAATTCAGCTGCATACAGAGTTGTACAGAATCTTATTTATATATACATATGTTATAGATGGAATAATTTGGCTTGAACAAGAAGTTTGGTTTAGTGTCTACTGTTTGGGAAAATTAGCTCTTAAACGTTATAAGAAATGAATTGTACAGTTAGGATTTCCAGTTGTCTAATTTCAGAGGTTTGTCAAGCAAATCAATCCTACGTTTTTTCTCATGTATTGGTTCATGCCTCACAGTGGCAAGTCTTTTCTTCCATCTTTATCTTCAGTTTTTTCTCCTTCCTCATTTCTTAGACCTTTGTCTTTCATTTCTCACATCTCTTTTTCATTCTTCCTTCAAGCTTTTGCAATCTTTTTTCAAATCCCTGGCATTTCCCAATTCTCTGTTTTTATGACATCTTTTTTTTTATACCCAGTCTCCCATTGGTGATCACTTGTAAATCATCATGACTTAATATTTTTCCTGTTAGCTACTGTCTACACATGTTTTACTAAGCTCCTCAGGCCAGAAAATTTGTCTTCCATATTTTATGCTTTGTAAAATCCCATGTACTCTTATGACTTCTATTAACAATAAATCTCAGTATGAATTAGCTAAAGCTACATCTTCCTTGTTTTATGTGTAAGCTTTACATGCATACAAGTGAAGACTCAAGTTTCACTAGCTCCCTGATTTGTCATGTGTATCATTATTTTTCAGGTAGCATTAGAATGCCATCTTTTAGAATTACTGGGCAGCAAGCCAATAATTTATTTTAGCTTAGTTTATATATATATTTTTCCAGAAAAAGCAAAATTGTTTTTTTTTTCATTTTAAGAAGGAAATGTTCCTTTCTTTTTCAGTAACTAGATTGAGCTCACATGGAACTACCTACATGCCAGGATACTTTGTGTTCTAATTTTAAATTATGCCTTTCAGACACAAATGGTCTCTGGAATTACGCATTATTTATGATAATAGATGAATCTTTAATGTTAGACTTGATAAATGTCAATCTTTATTTTCAGTTATTTCACAGCAATCTAGCCTTTCTTTCTTTCTTCACTTTTTTATTGGAACATGGGAACTTCATTTAGCATGCATTTGCTTCCAGAGCGTGGGCTGGACGAATCTAAATGTGAAGTGAGCAAACAGGTTGAGGAGCCACAGTGTTCCTTCTGCTGCACTGCAAGCTCTTGGTTCTTGTTGCTGTGCTTTCCCCGCCGTGTCGTCCCTCTCCTCCCAAGTACTATCAATCTACCAAACCCAGCTTCAGAGGCAGCTGAGAGTAGCTTCAAGTGCCACCTTCAGTAGATATACGTGGATTTTTAGTCTGGATTCTAAAAGGTGAAGTGATCTCAGCTATAGGACTTAAGTAGTGTGACCTCCCTGGTATCATCCTACTTCGAGTAAAGGCTTACTTGATGAGCCAAAAAGATTTTTGCTTAATAAGAAAGGTGTGTATTAATTTTCTTTTGCTGCCATAACACATTACTGAAACACTCGCATCTTAAAACAACACTCATTTATTATCTCGCAGTTCTGTAGATCAGAAATCCAGGCATGTTGTGGCTCATCTTGAGTAACAGCATGTGATTAGCCTGGTGCGGGGCCCAGGCATGGCAGTATCTGCCTCCTGCATCCCCCGAGGATGCACAAGCACAGCCTGGGGCTAGAAAGGTCACTCTAGAGGCTGGTTCTGGAGCGGAGCGTGGTCCCCTCCTGGTCCACATGTGCACCCTCCAACCTGAACATGCCCTTCAAGGCCCAGTCCCTGGAGCTCGGGGTTGTCTCTTTTACATCCGTAAAAGGCCTTCACAGCAGGACTATTGTTTTATTGGCTAACCAGGGGATGGGAATCTTGGAGGGCCATCTTTAGAATTCTACCTATTATAACATATGAGACTCATATGATGAAAATGAAAAATTTCTTTGGAAAACACATGAGGACACTTGAACAAATGTAGAGTTATACCACATTCCAGAAAGGGAAGGCTCATGTGGAAGGATATTATTCTCCCTGAAATTAATAATACAGTTAAAGAAATTTTAATAAAAATCTATAGCCACATCCACATGGATGAATCTTAAAGATATAACTTTGATTAAAAACATTCAAGACGTGAAAAAAAACTTATTCTATGATTCTATTTACATAGAGTTGAAAGACAGGCATAAGCTATATTGTTTGAGTAATTAGTCAATAAAGCTATAAAGAAAAACAAGAAAGTGAATATGTTAATAATCATAACAGTGGTTATTAACCCTAGGTACTTGGGGGTTATAAGGGAAGGGCACTTTGGGGCCTTTTGGGATGTTGATAATGTTCTACTTTCTGACCCAGTGGGGGTTACATGAGTGTTTGGGTTATAGTCTTTAAGCAGTACACATCTGTTTAATGAACTATTCTGTGTGTTTGCTGTATTTCCCATCACAAAAAATAATTCTAGAGTCTTCCCTGGCGGTCCAGTGGTTGAGGCTCCACACTTCCACTGCAGAGAGTGTGGAGTGTGGGTTCGATCCCTGGTAAGGGAACTAATATCCCGCATGCCGCGCGGCACAGCCAAAAAAAAAAAAAAAAAAAATCGAATCTTCTCTTTTCCCCCCATACTTTCTGATTCTTCCTCTACATCTACAGTACCTCATAGAGAAATAGAGATGTTACAGTGACACTAAAAATTCAGTCTTTAAAAACAAAACGCTTACAAAGTAGGTTCTTGAGAATAAAAAAAAACTTTGCTGAGAGTGAAACATAGCATTTGAACGTATTTCTCTCCCAACCCTGGCCAGATTAGCTAAAAGAAACCTCTGAACTGGGAGGGGTATATCGAGCATAACACCGTCCCCTGGGAGGGAAGGATGAGGTTTGATAGGAGTGGCAGAAAAAGAGAGCATCGGAATAGGCTGAGCACCATTTCAATGGACAGGGCGGGAGGCCTGGGCTAGGAGCCAGGAAAGCTGTCATCATACCAGCCTGCCAGGGCTGCCTGCTGCCTACATTTGCATCATACAACAAAGGACACCAGCTCTCCTCTGAACTGCCTGGTGGAGGGCCTAGGACACCTCTGCCATAGATGGTGAAATCTTGGACAACCTGGTACTGTACCATCTTCCTTTCTCCAGTCCTCCCATCCCTAGAGATTTTAGTCTGCAGGGCCCAAGAGTCTATATTTTAATAAGCACTTAGGATAACTCTCATGCAGGGGGCCTCTGGCACTGGAGTACCATTGCCCAGAGAAAATCACTGAGAGGAAGAATCACCGGTGGCACTTGTCAAAAATCTGAATTTTGAGGCTTCATACTAGACATGTATAATCAGAATCTATAGGGTAGAAGCCTGAGAACTTGTTTTCTTCATAATGAAGTCCCCAGGTAATTTGAAAGGAAGTTTGGGAAACAGCTCTAGAGACTTCTACTTTTTGTTTTTCCACAATATTTATAATATTTGCATTTTGAAAAAATAAGTACCTTGTGGAAAAGAACATATTACAAACTGTAAAATACTTTTTCTTTGGCCCAGACTTCTCCTCAGTGCTGCAGACCCATAGATCTGTTTACATGACATCTCTCCTTGAAGTCCCGAAAACATCTGAGACTCAACATGCTCGAATTGAAATCGTCATCTTCCCCCAAATCCGACTCTCCTTCAGTGTTCCCCACACCTCAGTGAGCATTGTTATCCACCCACTGGGCCTGCCAGAAATCCCGTCATTTCTGACTCCTTCCTCTCCCTCAATCCCCATTCATTCCACTCTGCCTTATCTAAATCCATTCCCAAGACCTCCTATTTCACTTCCTAAATCGTTCCATTTTCCGCACTCGTCTCCATCTCCTTGTGTCCATCCCAGTCCACTTGAACTACTTACTACCAATGCTAACCATGACCCATAGATCCTAACTGGTCCAAGGCTGATCCTGTCCATGTTCCCACACTGCATCTGGAATGATCTTTTCAAAACACAGATCTGATTAGGTCATATCCCTTCCCCACTTTGCTCTGAAGAAAAAGATGAAGGTTCTCAGTATGGCCAACCAAGTTCTGCTTAGTTTGGTCTCCCTGCAAACTATGCTCTAGCCACAATGGCCTCCTTTCAGTCCCTCAGGTTTGCACTGTTCACTCCTGACAAAATACACAATGTTCCGTTTCCTTTTCTCCTTTCTTCAGTCTCTCAGCCTTCAGATCTCTCTTCCAGGAGACCTCCTCAAGCATGCCTTACCTAACTTTTCTGACCAGATCAGTGAATGACCCTAATGTAAGCTCTCAGAGCACCTATCTCTTGCAACTTTCATTTATTTATCTAAATAAATGTGGCTCACTTATTTGTTGAATTAGACATTTTCGAATTCCTTTGCCTAGAATAGTTTGTTTCCTTGCTTATCTTCTCTCTTGTTTGATTTCACTTCCTTAGAACCTATTCCAGAACAATTTTTAGGATGAATATTCAGACTCAACTGAAGAACCACCTTCATTGGCTTTCCCACATCCCCTCTGGCTCTTGTTTCCTAGTCATTTCCCAATCTTTTGAAATTTGCCTCTACCACAACACTTATTTACCTTATATTGTATTTTTTTGTTGTTTTCTTGAAGGTTTCTCTCACTAGGATCAGTTGCTTTAGGACAGCTGTTTTACTTATCTCTGTATCCCTAGCACTTAACACAGGGTCTTGTCCTCAGTAAATATTTGGAATGACCGTTGTAGCTTGTAGTACAGCCACATAGTGCATATGCTGATTTCTCTGCTTCTAACGTCTTCCCTCACTGTGCCTACAAACTCTTACCACTTGGTAGAGGCAGTGTTAGCATTACCTTCAACGATATATGTATAATTTTTCTACTTTTCAGTTTCTTCATTTGAATACTGATACCTTAAAACGTTGCTGGGAGGATTAAAAAAGTTAATTATTTAATACTCTTCTCTCTCCCGTTGCCAGGCCAAATCTCTTCTCTTGTAGATCAATTACCTAGGGAATTTTGTCTCAGGATTAGGTTTTTGGAAACTCTTGCACCCAGTTAGCTCTTTTCTGCTTCCCTCTCCTGTTTTTGTCCCCTTTACAGTAGATCTTGATGGCTCAATTAAAACTAGAGAACAGGGACTTCCCTGGTGGTGCAGTGGATAAGACTCTGCACTCCCAATGCAGGGGGCCTGGGTTCGATCCCTGGTCAGGGAACTAGATCTCTCATGCATGCCGCAACTAAGGAGCCTGCATGCTGCAACTGAGGAGGCTGTGAGCCGCAACTAAGATCTGGTGCAACCAAATAAATAAATATTTAAAAAAACCCAAAAATTAGAGAACAAATCATTAGCAAGTAGAAAACATTTCTTCCTTGTTCTCTTAGGAAGAGAGATTGTCCTGAGGTGAGGAGATTCATTTGCAAAACTGCACAGGCCTTTTTTGTTTTTTGTTTTTAACATATACATGTATCTATTCTTTTTCAAATTCTTTTCCCATTTAGGTTGTTATATAATATTGAGCAGAGTTCCCTGTGCTATACAGTTGGTCCTTGTTGGTTATCCATTTTAAATATAGCAGTGTGTACATGTCAATCCCAAACTCTCTAGCTATCCCTCCTCCCCCCCACCCTTCCCCCTGTTAACCATTAGTTCAGCCTCTAAGTCTTGCACAGGCCTTTAAAAAAAAAAAAACTTTGAAAAAGCAAAGGCTGAAAAAACAAAATGATTAAATTTCCATACCAGAATAGGTGAAATGTTTCTTTTCATTTTCTTTTAGATTTGTAAAGTGTCTGACCCAGAGTACGAGAAAAAACTTTGGTTCCCTTCCCTTCTTTTCAAGTTTACAAAGCTATAACTAAAGATTTTAGCAGTTAAGCAACTCTACAGTGAATTATCTGGTAGCTTCCAGTATAATAAATTATTCTTACCAACTAGATACTATGCTCACTTTCTTTTCTTACTTTACCTGTTTGGTTGTCAAAGTTTAAACGTAGCATATTAAAACGATTATACTCTTTAAAAACTATGGACACTTTTCATTATTTTAAAATGTGTATGTAACTAAATAAAATAGAAAAATCCCATGAAAAATGTTTCCACACAGGGGTAAAATGTGACAAAAGCTTTTGCTGAGGTTTCTCTACCCTTCTCCAACATTACCTTTTGTGGTTCAAGTACCATTTGTTATTTAGACTTGTCATTCCCAGTTGACTAGGAGATTTAACACTCTTTAGCCAATGTTTCAAATCTGAGGCAAATAAAACCTAGGTGGTTTATTCGTGGGCCTAGTACCAGGACCTGTGAAGGGAGTGTTCTTAAGGTAAGAGAGAAAACTCAGCTTATGTTGTTATCCACAAGTTTGAAATCAACATCCTTGGGCATTCCACGTTTACCACACAATGGTAAGCGCCCAGATATCAAATGACCCTCTTTGGCGTCCAAGAGTCATAAAAGCCTCAAGCACTCCTGGAGTCTAGGCTGAATTTCTCCACTGGCTTGTTTGGGAACCCGTCTCTCCTAAGCGGTGTAGCATTAACTTGCTCTGCTGCCGGCTGGATGACAGCTGGTCGGGCACTCTTCAGGGCGGACTCCTTTCCAGGTGCATCCATCTCCACCCAAGCGCACTCTTCTCTCCCGCGGCGGTCTAGGACCATCAGGACCAATTTCGGGGTTTTCTTTCGCCTGTAAGACTTGGCAGAACGGGCTCTAAAAGAAAAGGAGGCAGAGGAGGAGTAAGAAGTAACTGTACTGGTAAGAGTCATAATACATGACAGTCCACCTGTGAGACGCGACGACGAGCACCCTATTTTGCCGCGGAAACCACAGGGAAAGCAGTCCTCGGGCCAACACCCGGCCTCGCCCCGCCACTGCCCGCCCCGGTCACGGTTACGTGACGGGGGAGCGCCGCGCGCCGGCTGCGGCGCCGATTGGCCGGCGGCGGGAGCGCGGGGTTTGATGGGAAGTTGGTGGAGCCCATCGCTCTGTCCGTGGCGGCTGCTGCCTGCTCTGGAGGCGGGCTGCGCTGTGGCGGCCGAAGCTGGCAGAGCTGGGCCCCGGCGCCGGGCTTTGCCCGCTTCTACTTGAAGGTAGAGGGGTCAAAATGAGGGCCGTTGGAAGGGTTCGGCAGAGGGGAGATGCGCTGAGCTTTCCTGGGAAATACGCTTCGGGTTCCCCCGCTTGCCTCTCCCAGTCGCCTACGCCCCATGCCGAGTGGCCTACGAGCTCTGCGGCGGCGGCTAGTCGAGCTCCTGCCCGGCTGCGTGCTGATCCTGTCTCGCCCTCTGATCCCCTTGGTTTCCCAGCACAGTGGCAGGGGTGGCTCTGGAGTGCTGGAGACCTCTTTCTGTTCCCCGAGGGGAGTTGGTTCCCCAGCGTTTTCTCGGAGATTCGGGCGGGGAAGGGGGGCAGTGACTGGGTTGAGCTGAGCATCGTCTCTTTGGCCCACCTCCCTGTTCGGTCGAAGGGTCAGAAAGTCCTGCACTAAGCCATCGCTTTGAGTGGGTTCTACCCTTGTCGTCTTTTGCTGAGTTGTGCGGAGGCGCCACGAGTTGGTGAGAGCGGGAGGGACCGAAAACTGTCAGTGTCACGCTGCTCGGCCCAGGCGTGTGGGCGTGGATTGTATGCTGCTTAGAGAAGCCTGTCTTCGACTGTAGTCCTTTTTTGAGCAATGGTGGGGTGGAGGGAAGGGCGAGATTGCGTGGGTGTCATAGGCATGGCAGAAGGAGAAGAGCAAATCTAAACTCCATCATAGTTTTAATTCTTGAATACAGTGTAAGGGGATTGAGAGAGAGTTGGGATTGGCGCACTCAGTTTTGCTGATGGTGCCCTCACTCTACTAAGTAAAATTCGTGACTCACTGAATTTTCCATGTTCCGCTTTTCCCAGTGGGCTTCTGGTTTGTGGTGCCTAGTGTCAACTTTCTTCTCCTTTCTCAGTGGCCTGGGTGTCACCATTGACAAAATTGTCACCACACAAAATTCAACAGCAGTTTGTGTGGATGTGAGTAAACTTGGTTTTAGGCATATGTTCAAACTGGCAGGGAATGCTAATCTCTTGTCTTCAACAGCCCCCGTAGTTTCATTTTAGGAGGACTAAGTTGATTTTCAACACATTTTTTTAAACATTTAAAATTAGAATTTCAAGCTTCTCCGTCATCTACTGGCATCAACCCATTGCTGTTAAAAACCTTACTGTTTACATATTATTAACTTGAAAGAATAAAAAAAGGAAGAAATGATATGGCTTACAACAGGTATGATTTATAGGAGAAATCTTTACAATCAAATAGTCATTTTTTGGTAGTATTTAGTTCAGAATGAGCATTGACTTACCATGAAGACCAGAACTTAATCATTGTGTAATAAAAGTGCTTTTAGAGATGTACTTCTTTTCAGTAATTTTATTTTTGAGCAATAAATGTGGTAGTTTGGGATATTTCAGAATTGTCTTTTCCGTTAGGATATTTGAAAGTTAGAGTTCTAGAACAAACACTTTTAATCTCAAATTGAATAATCCAGTGTGTTATAGAGGTACTGTTGATGGTGACAATAGTTCCTACTTAAGTTTGGAACTTGATAAACATAAAACTAAACTTCCTTTGCTGTTAAAATTTATTTTAATGTAAGAGTCTTCAGAGTATTTTGTTTTATTTTTTATACTGGAGAAAATGAGAGCAATACAATTTCAGTTAAAATACAAACTAACTTTATTTTCCAATTTTAAAATTATAAAACAGTTTCTTTATAAGAAGTTAGAAAGAAATGTGTTCCATATGAGAAGTATTTCTGTACTACATGTGCTTCCTGGTAATAGTAGTAATAATGTGTATAATTTATTATACACTTATTATTTCATTACCAAGTGATATGTAATTTCATTTAACTCGTGCAACAATTCTGTGAAGCATATATGTAGATATTTTCACCGCTTTACAAATGCTGAACTGAGGCTTAGAGAGTTTAGTTTATACAAGATCACATAGCTAGTATGTGGTTGAGTCATATTTTGAATCAAGACCTTTTTTATTCCATTATTTCAGTATGACTTGAAGTAAGCTCAAAATTTGAGAATAACACATCCCAAGATTTCAAATTCTGACACCTAAACCTGAGTGTGAATAGCAGTTAATAGAAAAGATTCAAATAATATGGTGGGTGTTATTATTTATTGAAAAACACATTAGATTCACCCGGCTCTTAAGGTCATGTCAGATCCCATTGTGATATCAGAGTGGAAAGAGATTCTTTATACATGTTCACGGAAGATTTCTTGGAACAGGCCACTTGAGATTGAACCATCTGTCCACTCAAGGGCAAGCAAATTGATTTATGCTTCAGAAAGAAATGCTAGTTATTTGATTCCCATGTATTTTCCATGTGTTGCAAGGAAGCAGAGATGGACTAGAAAAGGGCAGCAACCACAGCAGTAAAAACAACCATTTGTATCGAGAAATTAGTATGTGTCAGGCACTGTTGTAAGTACTTTAGAATACATTATGTTGTTTAAGCTTTTCAACATTTGAGAGGGTTCTTAACTATCGCTCTTTTGCAGATGAAGATAATGAGTAACTGAGAGGTTAAGTTATTTATTTGCCCAAGGTTTCATAGTAATGGGCCACAGGAATTGGAGTTAAGATGTTCAGGTGGCAAGGAGGGAAAAAGTGTTTGGAAATAGAAGAGGTATGAAATTAAAGTTGTAGAGAAATAGTTGATTTATTTAATTTTGTTATGCTTTCGTATCTGTTGGAAAGTACTACTTATACATGTGTATTATAGTAAATCAGGCTTCCCTAACAAATACCAGAATTTGATAGAAAAAACGTTGGGACAATGAGGGTTGATTGGCTTTTTGATTATGAACCTGAAAGAATGAATATGGCATTTAATGACTATTACCATAGTATGTTGTTCTAGAGGACGAATTTAGAAGCACAGTTCTCTGCTTCAGGGATCTTAAAGGGATCTTATGTAATTTGTTTCATTAACATCAAAACAATTCTCCAAGCAAATAATTGATGTCAAAGTTGGTATTAATTGTAATATTATGCATACATTTCATATTACACGTATTTTAAAAGTGACGTGCAGTAAACAAGTAGAGGCAGTACTTGCAGACTTCTAGCACCAGTTCTGCCCCTAGCTGGACCTGCATGATTTTGGCATGTCATTTAGCTTCTCTTCCATGCAGATTTAAGCATTCAGATTTAATCAAATGAAGGAATTGGGCTACATGATACACTGTACTAACCCTGTGTCTTATGTTTATAACTTTCCACTTCAGTAGCTCTGTTTACCAGCTATTTGAGAATGTCTGAGGTGCTTTTATACGTTTTGTATATAAATATTCCAATCTAACCTACAGAAAGACTTAATTTCTGATTTTGAGTTATTAGAAGTAACTTGTTGCTTTTTTTGGCCGTTTTTATTGAGCTATAATTGATTTACAATATCATATAAGTTTCAGGTGTATAACATAGTGATTTACAATTTTTAAAGATTATACTCCATTTATAGTTATAAATGTTGCCTATATTCCCTGTGCTGCACAATATATCCTTGTAACTTATTTGTTTTATACATAGTAGTTTGTATCTCTTAAGCCACTACCCCTAACTTGTTGCTTTTTAAAAAATCAAAACTAAAATACTGGGTCTGGCTCTGCTACTTACTGTCTTTGGGAACTTAGCAAATTACTTCACTCTGTAGACTCAGTTTTGTCATTTGTAAAATAGAGTGATGGTAGTATCTAAATGATAAAATTCATGAAAAGCATTTGTTTTAGGGCCTGCTAGAAGATTAAGTCCTTACCAAGTGTTTAAATGATATTATTGTTGTCATTACTTTCAAATATTAAAAATTCTGATTTTTGATAGCTCTAAACTATTTCAAACCAAAATGTGTAGGTCAGTTGTGTACAAAACACTGTGCTATACACCATACATAGTGGTGTATAGCACATACATTCAACATATACATGGGATAATGTATACTTTGAAAATATACAAGTTAAGTGGTTCATCTGAATCTTCCCTTTCCAGCCACCTTTCTTGGTGAGTTTTAGCATCTTAAGGTTTAATTTAATGTCTATTTAATGTCTTAACTCAGAAATTTATACTTTTATTCATTAAAGTTCCTGGATTTCCTACAACCACACTTTAGAAATTTGAATACTGATTTACTATTGAAGGATTAATAATATTTAGTTGCAACTTAAATGTGGCTTATAACATTGATTACATTTATAAACTTCAGAAGTTTTCAGTATAGATTATAGGTATTTCTGTTGGTAAAAATCACTTTGTGTGTTTCATAATTAGACTTTTTGTTACTTCTCTAACCCAGATAGTTCAAGATAGGCATGCCTGACGCTAATTCCAACCTAAAAATAGTATTGCAGAGTGAATGTACTTACTTTGTACTGGCATTATTTTGTGATTACATTTATGGGTTTAAAAAAGAATTATGGCCTAACTTTTTTTAGGTGGAAATGAAGGAGTTTTATACATTGGTAGTATATAACAATTGTAACCTGGTAAAACTATGTAAGTTTGAAAATATACTTTCACTATTTCAGTTTAAAAGAATTAAAAATTATATAACTATTGACTAGTAAATTGATTTAGGATATAATATTGCTGATACATTTTTATACCTATGGTAATATTTAATACATTTGAGAGTCATAGAAAAACAGCTAAAAAAAGGGGATATGAGATACAACTAGCTGACATGACAGTTTAACTTGAGGGACTTAGACACAATTTCAGAAAGAAATGTTTATTTGGGTGTTGAACGGTAGTGAACAGACCAGAAGTCTGAAGATAGAGTGGCTTTGGGTAATGTTTCTTCTGAGCTATTGGGTGAATCACTAAACTTCTTTCCACTTAATTTTCTTCTCTGTAAAATGGTAATAATAAAGGCTATCCTGTGAAAAGTGGTAGTGTTATTAACTTTAATATACAGAAAAGAAAATTATGGCTCAGAAACATTAAATGATATGCTCACTGTCACAGGCAGCCTTATAAACCTTATTTGCTTACTCAAAATCCTGTTGGCTTTCTATTATTGTAAGGTGATGTTACTCTAAACATTGTAGAGCACCTCTAATTCCAAATAACTAGTTTAGCTGGGAGACAGCTGAATGGTAGAAATGACTGTATCTAAGAATGTAGAATGAAAGTAGTACAGCAGAATTTTTCTTAGAAGAACAATACAGGGGACCTACTTTAAGGAACAGAAAATTGCAAAGTGGTATGAATATACACTTTTAAAATGCCTTGCTACTTAAAAAGTCTTTCCAGCTTTATTTTCACTTTTAAATATGTTTTGGCTTGGAAGAAAGGAATCTTTAAAAGGTGGGCTGTCTGCAAGACTGTCTGAATTAAAATTCCACATAAGTGGAGTCCAAATAAATTAATATTTTATAGTATTTTTGGGTAGTATTGCAACATCTAAATTTTATAGTGAATATGCTGTATGTTTAACTTAAATTTTAAAAACAATTGCTTTATTTCTAGCTGTGAATTCCTTTGGACAACTGATGATATTTATCATTGTGCCCAGTTTCTACAAATAAAAAAATGGGTGGATTATTTTCTCGATGGAGGGTAAGTTACTTTTCTTTACAGCCAGTTCTTAGTCTAATATAAAAGTGTCACATACAGCTATTTGTAAGGGTCTCCTTTGTGGTGTAGACTTGAGTAGTAGTTTAATATTATCCCTAACTCTATTTAATTTTTTTTTCTTTCTTCTCTTATGAATTAGTTTTTTATTTGGACTTTAATGGTTCTACTTGCTATATAGGTGTCTGATGTCTCTGTTTAACAGAATTATTTCATGTTGACCTATGAATTATTTTTATTTCTCTGTTTATACATTTGTGTACAAATGGTTATCTTTTCTTGTTTTCATACTGCCTAAATTTCAATCTTACTTGAAAGATAGTTGAAATTAAGTATTCTATACAATATTTATGTTTTTATAGGCTATATCTTTTTTCTTAAAGCTTGTCACAAATATTTACTAAAGTCACACTACGTATACTTTTAGGAATTAATAGGTTAAAGAAAATTAAAAATATAGTTTGATTTTATTGGCTAAGTCTTTAGAGGAAGTATCTCAAATTTAGAGCTATAAAATATAAAATATTCTGGTCAGTGGCTCTTCTCTAATATAAGAGGAGGTAATGTAGTCTAGGACAACTACTT
The DNA here is from genome assembly GCF_964165515.1 of Mesoplodon bidens. Classification (NCBI taxonomy): domain Eukaryota; kingdom Metazoa; phylum Chordata; class Mammalia; order Artiodactyla; family Ziphiidae; genus Mesoplodon; species Mesoplodon bidens. The sequence goes on from NC_138165.1 coordinate 23,531,206, forward strand.
TGCTTATTTTTTGACTCCTTTTTACCATAACGATGGAGTCTAGCAATATTTGGTACACAATTTAGTTTTTGGACTATTGCTGGAGGTGCTTTGTTTTGGATTGGCATTACATTGACACCCTCCACCCCCCTTTAAAACCTTATTACAGTTCTACCTGAGAATCAAATTTATCTATTCTTCCTTTGTCTTTCTTGTTAGGTTGAACCATATGGAACTGCCAGTTTTGACTACATAAACAGCAATTTCATATGGTTCAACCTAATATTAACAACTCCTGTGGGCGCTACAATGAATTGATAATCATTACCCTCTTAGATGGTTGAGTATATAATTGGTAATTACTTTTTTCAAATGTTTTATGAGCCATTTTGGCTGTTTTTTATTCTAGGTGATATAAAAAATACCTTTGACAAACAAGCTCTGCAATAGTGATGTATTCTTAGACACCCTTTAAAAATCTGATCTTCAGAAAAGTACTTTAGGAATTCAGAATGAAGGTAGCCTATTGATTTCTGACCTCCAGAGTCCTAAGTGAACTTTTAGCAATAGTAAATCGGACCATCTTTAGTCTTGAATTTTTAAATAGAATTTATAATTATAATAATTTAATAGAATTAATAATTTATAATAACTTAATAGAATTCTTTTGAATAATCATATCTAAGAAAATTTTTCTTGGAGGAAAATTTAAACAAATTTTCTCTCAATAAAAGTATGTTTTATTGGGGTTGGTTAAGGATGGTAAAAATTGAGCTGTCAGAGTTGAAAGTACTTCTAGGACTAAAAATAAGTTAAGTAGGTACATGTGATTTCTTATTTCTTTAGTCTTGTGTAATTTTGTTTATAGTTATAATTTTTATTTAAGTCTAAATCTTATTTGTAAAAAAACAGGAATACATATTGCTTGATAACATTGAAAAAACTAATTTTGGATTTAAATGTTCTTTTATGATTATATAAAGTCAAAGTGTTTCTAAGTTAGCGATAAGTTTTAATGCTGTCTCTTATTTCTGTTTCTATAACAGACAAAACCTTCAACTGTAGAGGTTCTGGAAAATATAGATAAGGTATGTTCTTTGGCTCTGGGGTGTTTTAATTCATTTTATGTGTTACGTAAATATTATTTTAGTGCATATTACTTTGGAGACTAGATCTGGTATGGGAATTTAGGGGTGATATAGAGTAAGCCTGAGAACTTCAATGTTAAAATCCAAAGTCTATCAGTGACCTAAGAAGTCTGTGTCAGGTAATAGTGAATGTTAGAATGAAATTTGATCTACAGCATGGTGTAAATCAATGTTACAGATAGGACAAAGTAGATTATAAAATAGTCTGCAACTATTCGTTTTCAAACTTCACAGCTTTTTATACTTTCTATCATAAAAAATGGTTATTCTTTGAGAATATTGAGAATGATGAATGGATTGAAAGAATCTAGTATGGGTCACTGTTTCAATTTTTATTAATTCTTTTTATAGTCAGAGGTTTTTTTTTTTAGGCCTTATACAGGGAGAATTATTACTTGTTTGATTTAACAAAGACTATTTATTGATGCCAATTTTATACCTCTGATCTTTGCTAGTTTGATAGGTTATCAAATATTATTTTTAAATATCTTAATTTTTAATTTAAAAAAGATTTGTCAAATCATAATAGACATTTTTCATATGTTTTAACTTCGTTTTTACTTTTCTTTTTCATATTATGTTCTGTTTAAAATATTAAGGTGTTATGTTTCATTGAATTTTTAAGAGTTCTTTATAACCTCTCTATCATGTTAAAAAATTTTTTTACCATTTTAATTTCTTTATGAATTTGAGATTTAATAATACATAATAACTTTCTCTTCACAGGAAATTCAAGCATTGGAAGAATTTAGGGAAAAAAATCAGAGATTACAAAAATTATGGGTTGGAAGATTAATTCTCTACTCTTCAATTCTCTATCTGTTTACATGTTTAATTGTATACTTATGGTACCTTCCCGATGAATTTACAGCAAGACTTGCCATGACACTCCCATTTTTTGCTTTCCCATTAATGTAAGTAAAATGTTCTTTTTGTTGACTTTTCCTCTTCCTGACTAGATAGTTTTAATATAGTCAGTTTCTTTTTATTATGAAATAATAATGTTGCAGATTGAATAAATTTGCATTTTTTTGCAGTTTGAAAACTGTTTCTTTAAAAAGTAGAACAATTATTTTAAACCTTTATTTATAATCCAACATACTTGAAGAATATGACCCTGTGACATTAGTAATAATGGCTCTGTACGGTAATCTTTTGTGATTCTCTAACACATGTTCATGCTCCCTAGGAGTACTGGGCATGGAGTAGGCATTTCAGATTGTGGGTAGTGGCAAGTGAGGAAGGACTTGTAAAACAAAAAGAACAACTGCCCCACGCTGAATGTATTCCATTCATCCCACCCTTCCCCTCTTTTTAGTAACTGCTATAAAGCAATTGACCTTTATTACAGAAATATTTTGTAATACAGCACTTTACAGGAGGTGTGAATTGAGATGAGAATGATTGAGAATGATTGAGAATTTTGAGAGAAAGTTGAATGAAAAATTTGTTCATTCAATCAACAAACATTTATAGGTACCAATTGTGTGCATGTTGGATTATAATGGTGTATGGTACACAAAAATACAGAACCTTTGACTGTAGATCTTAGACTGCATACATTAAATTAAGTAATAAGTATAATGAATATTATAATGGGTCCCTAACACAGTCTGGAGTGGACATGGGGGTCAGGGAAGGGCCTTTGTATTCTTTACTACTGTTGCCACAAATTTAGTGACTTTTTTTTTTTTTTTTTTTGTGGTACTCGGGCTTCTCACTGTTGTGGCCTCTCCCGTTGTGGAGCACAGGCTCCGGACGCGCAGGCTCAGCGGCCATGGCTCACGGGCCCAGCCGCTCTGTGGCATGTGGGATCTTCCCGGACTGGGGCACGAACCCATGTCCCCTGCATCGGCAGGCGGACTCTCAACCACTGCGCCACCAGGGAAGAGCCCAAATTTAGTGACTTAACACCCATTTATTATATCACAGGTGTGTAGGTCAGAAGTCCAGGTAGTTTGACTGGGTTTTTTGCTTAGGGTCTTGCAGGCTTAAATCATAGTTATCAGCTGGCCTGGAGTCTCTGGGGGCGGAGAATCTGCTTCCAGGCTCAAACAGGGTGTTGGCTGACTTCTCCTGTATCTCTCTGATTTCCTATTTTGCCCTTGGCTGAGAGAAACCTCTGTTTTTAAGGGCTTAACTGATGGTATTAGACCCACCAGGATAATCTAGGTTAATCTCCCTATCTTAAAATCAACTGAGTAATAATTATATCTGCAAAGTCCCTTCATGGTAGTACCTAGATTACTGTTTGATTGTATAACCAGAGAATGGAAATCTTGGGGAGAGAGAGAGGGGGATATCTTTAGAATTCTGCCTACCACAGCCTTCCTGAGGAAGTGATGTTTGAGTTTGAGACCTGAAGGATGAGTATGTGTAGCAAGGGTGGTGTGACATGGTAGGTAGTGTTTTAGGCAGAAGGAAGAGCATATTTGAAGACCCTGAAGGAGGATAGAGCATGGTAGGTTTAAAGAATTGAAAGAAGGCCAAAGACTGGATTATGGAGAAAAGTCTGGATAGTTAGACGAAGGATATTTCTTGTGGGCCTTATAGTCCATGATAAGGATTTTAGGTTTTAATCTAAGAATAGTGGGAAGCCACTGAAGATTTTTAAGGAGTATGACATGATCATATCATCATCTTGAAGATACCACTGAGGCTACAGCATGGAGAGTAAATTAGAGGGGAGTAAGAATGGATCCGGAGCATCAAGTTAGAAGGTTATTGTAGTTGTTTAGGGGAGAAACGACTGATGGTGATTTGCACTTGAGTGGTGGTAGCAGCGTTGAAGAGAAACATTTGGGCTGAATGGAGTGGATGGGTTGAAGAGATTTAGGAGGTAGAATTGAGGTAATATGGAGAGGCTCTTGGTGATTGGTTAGATGTGGGGTGAAGAGGAAGAATTGCATCAAAGATAAAATTCAAGTTCATGGCTTGGGAAATTTGGTTGATGGTAGCATCATTCATCTAAATAGGGAACAACAGGAGGAGGAGCAGGTAGTTGACCCACTGAGACCAAAATACCTATGGTCTATGCAGATAGAGCTGCCAAGTGGGACGGTTAAGTATGACTATGAAGCTCAGGAGAGAAATTTGAATAGGAGATATAAATTTAGGATTTGGCAGCTTATAAATATTAGTCAAAGCCATCATCTGTTCATTCAGTAAATATTTGGCACCTGCAATGTGTTAGGTTTTGGGCTAGCCTGTTGTGATTGAGAAAGTAGGGAGCTTACATTCAGTTGGGATTGGACAGACAAAAAATGAGACAAGTAAACAAACATAGTTAATTTACAGAGAGATAGGTGCAATGAAGAAAATAAACAGGTGATATGATAGAGAAGAATAGGATGCTTTTAAGATGGTCCTGGAAGGCCTCTTTTGAGGAGGTATTTGAATTGAGAACTAAAGTATGAGAAAGAACCAGTATGGAAAGAGTTGGAATATATGGAAGAGTATTTATATATACAGTGTGTAATAGCACATATATCCATAGAGAGATACAGGATAGGAGAGGATTATCCTCAAAATAATAATGGTAATTTTCTCAGGTGTTGGAATTTTAAGTAGTCGTTTCTTTCCACATGCTTTTTTTTTGTATTGTTAGAATTTTTTACATCAGTGTGTTCTTCAAATTAAAGAAAAAAAATTTCCAAGAAGAAAGAACGGAAGATGCAAAGTCTGTGAAGTAGGAGAGAGCGTGACTTACACAAGGGTCAAAAACATAGGTATATCTGGAGTGTGTGATGGAGAGGAAGAATGATTCAAGGTGAGCTTTCACAATCTAGGTCATGGAGGGTCACAGAGAGGAGTCTGAATTTTATTTTGGGTGAAATGGAAAGAGAGTAAAGGTTTTAGTAGAAGAATGGCATGATGAGGTCTAAGAAGATCGTGTGTGATGTTTTATGGAGATGGAGTAAGAGGAGGACAAGAATAGAAACCGGGAGATCAGCTAGGAGGCTTTTATAGAAGTTTAATAAAAAATGAAGACGGATTGGACTGCCCAGTGGCAGTAGAGATGAACAGATGATTTGGAAAAAATTTGGAAGTAAAACTGAGACAACTTGATGGGAGGAAATGGAAGGTAAGGGAAAAGGAGGAATCAGGGTGATACTTAGGTTTTTTGGTTTGACATTGGTGGGTGGGGTAGGATCTTTTTCTTTGGGACTACTATAGTAAACATTTTTGGTTTATTCTTTAGGAACTCCTGGTGCTGATACAATTTTAACTTTGTATGTAGGTAAAGAGCCAAAAATCGAGTACATGCATATTACAAAATAATTGTCTCTGCCATTTAAAAAATGTTTCTTCTCTTTTGAAATCTTTTGGAATGCTTCTTATCCCAGGTGTAGTCTCAGATTTCATAATGCTGAGCCCCTTTCCCTTGTTAACCTATTTTTTTTTATGAAAAGAAGGGAGAAAAATTTAGAAACAGAATAAGTGTGAGATGTTTAGTTGATTTAAATGTCTTTAAGTACTTTAAAAAAACTCCATTTGACATCCATTTCCATATAAAAATTGATTTTCTGGTTATAGAACATTTTTATCTAGTGGTAAAAGAATACCTGACAGGGAACTCTCTGTGCTAATTCTAATGCCTATGCACAGGTTGTGATTGGCTATTGTGACTCAGAAGCTTTTTTGTTTTTGTTGTTTTGCACATGAATCGTATACTAATTGTTTTTAAAAGTAAAAAAACTGGGGCTTCTCTGGTGACGCAGTGGTTGAGAGTCCGCCTGCCGATGCGGGGGACATGGGTTCGTGCCCCAGTCCAGGAAGATCCCACATGCTGCGGAGCGGCTGGGCCCGTGAGCCATGGCCGCTGAGCCTGCGCGTCCTGAGCCTGTGCTCTGCAACGGGAAAGGCCACAACAGTGAGAGGCCCGCATACCGCCAAAAAAAAAAAAAAATAAGTTAAAAAAAAGTTAAAAACCTTAGTTTCTTTGAAAATGTTTTTTATTTCTTCAGTTTGATCTTTCCACTCTTCTGAGTATGAAGCTTTGTTATCCTTACTGTGTCCTTCTGCCTGTTCTGCATCACCTGCATCTAGTATTTCTTGGCTTGTTAAGCTTCAGAGCCATTTCTCACTTTGTCTCATTCACATCTGTGACCTGGTTCTCAACTGCTGCAGCTTCTATTTCAGTGAGCTGTTGTTCACTTTTGGAAGCATAGACCAGTTATCCAACAAAGACTAGAATTGTCCTTCTGATTGATGACAATCAAAAAAGCATGAAATAGAATACAACATGAGAGTGGATGTTGTGGTGAACAGAAAGAAGACTTACCACAGGACATTGCCTTTTGTGTGTAATGTGAGCTCTCGCCCAAGCTTACCCCTGGACTTTTTTTCTTTGGAAACAAAGTTTTGATGTCTAGACCAGGGTTTGCTTAAAGAAATGGAGGCAGAACGAGCAATAAAAGGTACTGCTTTACTCATCACTGTCTACATTAATTATAAAGCTTAGAAATCTACCTGATACCGGCAGAAAGCGACTGTTGTCTCTGCATTCCAAGTTTCCCAAATGCTTTTACTGGCAGAGAGGTCATGGATTCGGGACTGAGCATATATTGCCTAATCATAACTATTCCCTAATTATCTTTTTTGGTAGAATATCAATACCTAAGAAGATTTGAGATTTTATTTTGTCTTCTTTTTAGGACGTAATAGGGAGGAACTTGGTGAGATTCCAGTCTATTGGTTTTCTGCTTTTCAGATTCAATAGTATATTTATATCTCTCTGATCTTTTCAACTGTTACTGAAACTGAAATTATGGTGAACTGATTTCATAGGAATTATTAAGATTGTGCTCCATAGTGAGGGAGGGTTTGGTTTACAGTTAAATTTTTGTATTTCTGCATTATGCTGGCAGATAGGCATTATCTTGGGAGTTGGCTCATTTTCTAAGAATGAACAACCATAAACTTTGCCTCTACCCTTAACTGACTCTGCAAGCAATCTTACAAACTTTTATTCCTGGATACCTTATTCTTACAAATAATAACTTTCTAGAAATTGCATTCTCTATAAGGTCATTTCAGAGACCAATTAGCATAAAATGTTAACCTTCCCAGAGGATTTGGCCATATTTTCTTTCCGTGTGTATGCGTGTTTTCCTCTTAAAATGAGATTTGAGGGGGAAAAATTTAAGCAAAGGAACTGAGGAACGTGGTTTTGTCTCCTGTTTCCTTCCTCCTGTTTTTTGTTTTCTTGCTTTTCTACTTGAATTGAAAGCCGTTTGAGGTTAGAGCTTTGATTTTATACAATTTTTTTTTTTTTTTTTTGCTGCACTACGCAGCATGTGGGATCTTAGTTCCTGACCAGGGATTGAACCCGGGCCCCCTGCATTGGAAGGCAGAGTCTTAACCACTGGACTGTCAGGGAATGCCTCCTTCCCACTTCCCCTCCTCCCAACCAGTTTGTGGTATATATTTCCTCAATCCAGCTAGGCAGCTAACAGACATAATTTGTAGCCTTTTCAGGAAAGTTAAAAGTTTGTTTCATGGCACTCTAATAATAATACAAAGTATCTCCCATCGACTATAGTTGGCTCTTAAAGGAGAAGGTATCTGAACATCTCTTGATATTTACTCAAGGGGAATATTTACTCTTAGTTTTTGTAGGTAGGAAAATCATTTTGCAAGCATCCCTTTTATAATATTGATATTAAAATATAGATATTCACTTGATATAATTCTGTACTTAAAAAATTATGTACTGAGACATAATAGACAAATCCTATTCTTGGATGGGAAGACAAATCCTATTCTGAGATTGGTTCTCCCTAAATTAATCTAAAAATGTGTGAACACAATAAAAATACTAACAATACTTTAAAAATCTTGGCACACTTATTCCATAATTTTTAATGTAAAAATAAGCTCAAGAATAGTCTTGAAAAGTCTAAAAAAGGAGCAGAATGAGAAGCAGAGGTCTACTAGGCATCAAATGCATTGTAAAACTTCATTAACTACAAGTTTGATAGGGTCTAAATAGAGCCACAGACCAAAGGAAGAGATACAAGAATCCAGAAATAAATCCCAAAAGGAATATTTATTATATATGGTTTTTATATATGATAAAGATAGCATTTCAGTTCATTGGGGGAAAACAGTGTTGAATTATATCTCTACCCCCACCAAATAATAAAAATAAATAAATAAATAAAGCTTGTTCCTTATACCAAATTAAATCATTGTTACTTTTCTAAATGTGAAGGTAATTCTCCCTAAAGCCTTTGATGGTTAAATAAACTGACAAAATTGTCAACATAGTTATAAATATTGAGACCTGTATCTTTTTCATTTTTAGCTTTATATATTGTTAAGTCTCATCTTAAAAACATTTCAATAAATTGGATTGGGCTTGTGTAGTTGTTGGAAAGAAAGCACTTAAATTTGGCAGAAAGGACGAAATAAGTAAAAATTCCTTTTTATATGAAGGTTGGCGAAAAATCATCAGAGGTTTATAGAATGTTAATCCTTTAGTAAAAGTGAGGAAGGTTTTATTATATTGATTGAGTTTTAGGTATTCTGCTACATTTTAACTTTTAGCATTTTTAACTTTAGTACAGTAAAAACACTTAGTATTAAGGATTTAAAATGTTTACTGAATCTAAAGTATGATTCTGTTTTATTGAGGCTCCAGTTATCCCTGTTAGAACACCTTTATAATTTTATAGTGCAAGTCACTGGATAATATTTACAGAAATTCATGCTGTACTTACATTTCAAATAGCATCAGTTTCATTCAGAAAAGAACAACAGGAATGATTTCATGAATGTGAGTTAGGGTATTTAGTATGTCTTAAAACTGATAGTGTATATGAACTTACTGATTTTCTATACTAATTTTGTATTCAACTATAATTGTCTTATTGTTTCTAATAAGTTTTTTAGTTGATTCTTTGAGAGTTTCTAAGTATGCAGTCATATTATTTGTAAATAGCAATAATTTTACCACCTCCTTTCAGACTTTTTAACTCCTTTCAGATTTTTTTTTCCTCTTTGGCAATTGTATGGGCTAATACTTTCAGGACAATGTTAAGTTACAGAGAAAATAGTCAACATCCTTAACTTGTTCCTTGGGAATGCTTCTGATGTTTCCCCATTGGGCATTGTCCTGACTTTTGGATTGAGACAGATATATTTTATGTTAAGGAATCTTCTAGCTATTTATATTTTATTTAGTTTTTTTTTTAATCAAGAAAGATTGTTGAATTTTGTTAAATGCTGTTTCATCATCTATGGAAATAGCCATGTGATTTTTCATCTTACATCTCTTGATAATGATAGATTATATTAAATATTGAAATCAAATATTGAAATCTTGAATTCTAGGAAAATTTCTACTTTCTTAGTTGTAGTCATTTTATAAGAACATCAGGAAGCTTTCCTTTCTTTTTTAATGCTCTGGAACAGTTTAAAATAGTACTAGCATTATCTGTCCTTTACAGGTTTAGTAGTATTCCATTTGAAGTCTTTTGGGCTTGGTGTTTTTTATAGAGGGTAGCTCTTAACAACTTCTAAAATTCAACAGTAGTTAATTTTTTAGGCTTTCTCTCTCTTCCAAGGTTAGTTTTGTTAACCATTCTACAGTTTTAAAGTGTATTTGCATAGTGTTGTAATAGCAGTAATCATTGTCTCATTGATTTTTAAAATTTTCTTTGTAGCTATGATTATTGCTTCCTTATTATTTCTTATTTTGTATATTTGTAATTCTGTTTTGATTGTTTTTATTAGCTGTTTCTTCCAAATAACCAGCTTAAAAAACTACTTTTTATTAATTCTTTTTTTTCCATAGGCTTACTTTATTCTTGTAACTCAAAATGGATGCTTTAATGTATTTATTTTCATTCTTATTTCTTAACACAATACACCACACATGTATTTGAGGCCATGGTATTTTTCTGACTGCTTTAGTTTTATCCCACAGGTCTTGATAGGTAGTGATATGTATTTACTTTGGTTATTTTTAAAACTTCATTACATTTTTTAAAAGTTTTTTTTAAGTTTTTTTTTTTAAGTTTTGATAATCTAAGAGTTATTTCCAGGTGGCAATGTGTATTTGTATGTTTGTTTTTTGGCTTAGTTACTATTTCTAGTTTTATTATATTGCTTTCAGAGAATGTTGTTTAATAATATTTCTACTTCTTTGGTTTTATTGAGACCTGTTTTGGTGGCATGCTATTTGATCAGTTGCTGTGTTTCACGAACACTTGAAGATATATATATATATATTTTTTTTCAGAGTTTAATATTATCATTGAAAACTACCTTACTGTGTTATATAGGTCTTCTGTATCCTAATAACAGTATATTTCTACTTCTCCCTATATTTCCTTTAGTTTTGCTTTATGAATGTTATGCTTTTCTATTTGATGAGTAAATATTCTTGTTATATCTTCATTGTAGGCACATCCTTTAAAAAATACTTTTTATTTTGAAATAATTATAGATTCACAGGAAATTGGAAAAAAACAGATGTACAAGCAGGTCCTGTGTACCCTTCACCTAGCCTTCCCCAGTGGTAACATCTTGCATGACTATAGTTAAATATCACAACAGGAAATCGACACTGGTTCAATTCATAGAGCATATTCAGATTTCACTAGTTTTACATACGCTCATTTGTGTGTATGTGTTTTATATTTCTATGCAGTTTTATCATATGTGTAGCTTCATGTAAGTACCCCACAATTTAGATCCAGAATTGTTCACAGAGTTCCTTTTTGCTACCCCTTTGCAGTCATACCAACCCTCTTCTTCCACATGCCCCATTCCTAACCCCTTCCACCCCATCTGTTTTCCATCTCTATAATTTTATTTCAAGAATGTTATAAAATGGGATCACATAGTGTGTAACCTTTTGAAATTGGATTTTTAAACTTAGCATATTCTTGAGATACATCCAAGATGTTAAGTGTAACAGTAATCACTTTTTATTGCTGAGTAATATTTCATGGCATTAATGTAGCACAGTTTGTTTAGCCAAACACCTGTTAAAGGACATTAGGATGGTTTCCAGTTTCTGGCTCTAACAAATGAGACTGCCATGAGTATTTGTGTACAGGTTTTTGTCTGAATGTAAGTTTTTATTTCTCTGGGGTATATGCCCAAGAGTGTAATATTCTGAGATGCTTGTAAGTACATGTTTACTTTTATAAGAAACTGCTAAACTTTTTTTCAGAGTAGAGGTACCATTTTATATTTCCACTAGTGATGTTTGAGTGATCTTGTTTCTCTGCATCCTTGGCAACATTTGGTATTATCACTATTTTCAGATTTGATCATTCCGATAGGTGTGTATTGATAGCTCATTGTGATTTTAATTTACATTTCCCTGATGGCTGTGATGCTGAACATCTTTTCATGTGCTTATTTTCCATCTGTATCTTTTCTTCATTGAAATGTCTGTTCAGGTCTGCTGTCTAATTTTCTAATTGGATAATTAGTCTTTTTACTGTTGAGTTTTTTTTTTTTTGCGGTACGCGGGCCTCTCACTGTCGTGGCCTCTCCCGTTGAGGAGCACAGCCTCCGGACCCGCAGGCCCAGCGGCCATGGCTCACGGGCCCAGCCGCTCTGCGGCACGTGGGATCTTCCCGGACTGGGGCACGAACCCATGTCCCCTGCATCGGCAGGCGGACTCTCAACCACTGCGCCACCAGGGAAGCCCTACTGTTGAGTTTTGAGAGTTCTTTATATATTGTAGATACAAGTTCTTTGCTGGATATATGGTTTGCAGATATATTTTTTCAGTCTGTAATTTGGGTTTTCATCCTTATAAAGGGTTTTTCACAGAGCCAAATTTATTATTTAAAATTTTCATTTTATGGATTGTGCTTTTGTTGTTAAGAACCCCTCTGTATCTCTAGGTCCTGAAGATTTTCTTCTTTATTTTTTTTGCTATGCTTTTTTCCTTCTAACATTTTACATTTAAGTTCATAAGCCATTTTGAGCCAATTTTTTATAGAAGATGTGAGGTTCACATTGAGATCCATCCTTCCTTCCTTCCTTCCTTCCTCCCTTCCTCCCTCCCTCCCTCCCTCCCTCTCTATCTCTCTTTCTTTCTTCTGCCGTGGATGTGCAGTTGCTCCAGCTCTATTTGTTGGAAAGAAACTGCATCCTTTTTAATACTATAAAATGACCTTCTTTTTCTAGTTTAAAGCTTTTTTTGGTGGGGGTGTAGTCTTGAATTCAGTCTTGGGGCATATTAAGATCACAACCTTTATTTTGTGTGTATTTGCCTACTATATTTTTCGCTCATTGTTTTATTTTCAACCTTCAAAAACAGTTTTAGGTGTCAGTTTACATTAAAGGGTTGGTTTTTATTTTATGATCCAGTCTGAAAGTCTTTTTCTTTTGCTCTAGTGAGTTTAGCTCGTTTACATTCATTGAGATGAAAGATGTTGGTCTAAGTTTTGAAACTAATTTTCTATTTTGCTTTTGGTTTTTATACCTTAAATAGAAAATCTCTAGCTATGTGGTATGTTTCCTTTGCTTTGGCCCAGTTATTTGTAAGAGGTTTATGTGAGAGTATAGAGGCAAGTCTTCCTACATTTAGGCTATCTAGAATTTTCCTTACGATCCAGGATTTAGTGTGTTAGTTTGTTCAGCTTTTATCCTTCTCCAGCCAACAGGGTTAGGCAACTGTGTATAAAATTTTTCATAGTACAAAACTTTTCTCCCCTGCTGCCATAGAAACAGAATATTCTTTGTAAATAAGGCATTTCTGAATGATTTCTCTTTAAGCCCTGCCTTTTCTGTTTCATTGTTGGAACCAAACTTAGGAGTTTCTGCCTGTAGCATGTGTATCTTATTCTCACTGTAATAAACATGAGTTTTAGGCTTTACACTTTGAGAAGTTTATCTTCCTACCTTTTAGTGAGATAAGCAGTTTTCCTTCTCTGCTTTTACTCTTTTGAGCCCCTGCATGATCTCCATTGTTTTGGGGAACACTTACACATATTTTGAGGATTGAGTTTTAGCTTATCTTAATTTTATCAGAAAAGGAATTTGTGTTTTTGTTTTTGTCTCCTTCCTGTTTGGATGATTTCTAAGAAGAGAAGGGGGAAATGGAGATTATGCCAGTATTCTCAAAGTAGGAGTCAATAGTAATATCTTTTATATCTTCACAAAACATGTTGCTGTATTTTCATAAATTATATTTAATTATTGGGAGAGCAACATCTCTGTTGGGATAAGTAGAACACATATTCCTGAAGTACTTTAATTCTTTTCCTAAATTTTATTTTAAAGAATTATGTAAAAGAATTTCATTTAATTTAGCCTTAAGGAATAACTAACTCTATTATATTCTACCTTTTCAAGTCTTGAAGGCTTGACACTTAGAAATGTGTATTATTTGATAGCCTATTTTCTCCACCAGTAGTTCTGATAAAAACCAAAAGAAGAATTTGTTGTCCACAAAGGGAAGTTAGTGAGTTTTATTGTGAAGTAAGGGAGTATATTTCCATTCTTGTACTTTTTATACTTTGAAAATTATATATGCTTTAAAAAAATCTACTATTTAAGAAAATTTACTGATTTTCTTCAGAATTTTAGTCATTATCTCTGCAACTCCTTCTCTTGTGTTCTCAGTTTTCTTTCCCTATACTTTTTTTCCTAAATCATCTCTCTCAGCTTGCCACTGTTTCAGGGGGTTTGCAGTGGGGAAATATTATGGGACTTTTCTACTGTTGTAGGATCATTTAGGGTTGTGAGCTGTATGTTTAACCTCTTTTCTCATCTCCCTTCCCTTGATAAGGACAACGCCCAGTGTCTTTTTTTAGTGCTTAGATAGTTGTCCAAGTACCATGTAGGAATCTGATACTGGTTATTTTGGTATTTTCATATCATAAAAATAAATCATCACCATGTAAAAAACATGTAGGGGCTTCCCTGGTGGCGCAATGGTTAAGAACCCGCCTGCCAATGCAGGGGACACGGGTTGGAGCCCTGGTCCAGGAAGATCCCACATGCCAAGGAGCAACTAAGTCCGTGCACCACAACTACTGAGCCTGCACTCTAGAACCCACGAGCCACAACTACTGAGCCCACGCACCACAACTACTGAAGCCCGTGTGCCTAGAGCCTGTGCTCCACAGCAAGAGAAGCCACTGCAATGAGAAGCCTGCGCACCACAACAAAGAGTAGCCTCTGCTCACTGCAACTAGAGAAAGCCCGTGTGCAGCAATGAAAACCCAATGCAGCCAAAAACAAACAAACAAACAACCCCCAGAACATGTACAAGTTATCTATTGCTATGTAGCAAGTTGCCCCAGAGCTTAGTAGCTTAAAACAACAAATGTTTATTCTCTCTCACAGTTCTTCAGGGACAGAAAATGGGAGCAACTTAGCTGATGGTTCTGGCCCAGGGTCTTTTTTCATATATAAATTGCAGTTAAGCTATTGGCTGGGCCTATAGTCATCTCAAGGCTTACCTAAGGCTGGAGAATTTACTTCTAAGCTCACACATGCAGTTGTTGGCAGGCATCAGCTCCTCACTGGCTGTTTGCCAAAGACCTCTGTTCCTCACCAAATGGGCTTTTCTATAGAGTTCCCTGAATATCCTCATGTCATAGCAGCTGACTTCTCTCAGAGGGAGTAATCCAAGAGAGAGAAAGAAAGCAAGCAGAAGAAGAGGCCTGAGATGGAAACTGCATATTTTTATAACCTAATCTTGAAGTGACATGCTATTGGTCACACAGACCAACACTGGTGAGAGAGAACTACACAAAGTTATGAATACCAGGAGACAGGGTTCACTGGTGATGACCTTGCAGGCTAATTCCTAAGAATAGCAATGATATATTTCAGAGTGAAGAACTAATTTTCATACCTATTATCTGAATTTGCATTTAGATACAATGTATTTCTTTTATAAAATGATGGATAATGTTTGTATACTTATTGGGCCATGTTCTATGGAGAAGGGATTTTTGTTTTATTTACATTGAATTTAAGAGATGACCTGGACAAGTTTGTGATTAGGATCATTCTTTGATTTTCTTTTAATTCTTTTTTTTTTTTTTTTTTTTTTTTGCGGTACGCGGGCTCTCACTGTTGTGGCCTCTTCCGTTGCGGAGCACAGGCTCCGGATGCGCAGGCTCAGCGGCCATGGCTCACGGGCATAGCCGCTTCGCGGCACGTGGGATCTTCCCGGACCGAGGCATGAACCCGTGTCCCCTGCATCGGCAGGCGGACTCTCAACCACTGCGCCACCAGGGAAGCCCTCTTTTAATTCTTTTTTTTTTTTTTTTTTTTTGCGGTACGCGGGCCTCTCACTGTTGTGGCCTCTCCCGTTGCAGAGCACAGGCTCCGGACGTGCAGGCTCAGTGGCCATGGCTCACGGGCCCAGCCGCTCCGCGCCATGTGGGATCCTCCCGGACCGGGGCACGAACCCGTGTCCCCTGCATCGGCAGGCGGACTCTCAACCACTGCGCCACCAGGGAAGCCCTTAATTCTTTTAGTATCATTTGACGACTTACTAATGCAAGGCCTAAAGAATTACCTTCATAAAATCTTTGAAAGGCGATGTTTCGCTAAATTTACTTATCAGTTATTTACTTGATGGTAAGATTTTATTTTTTCTCCAGATAGCTTATCCTATTTAGTAGAGAAAATCCCTCTAATATTAAATAACAAGGAAGGGGCTTCCCTGGTGGCGCAGTGGTTGAGAGTCCGCCTGCTGATGCAGGGGACACGGGTTCCTGCCCCGGTCTGGGAAGATCCCACATGCCGTGGAGCGGCTAGGCCTGTGAGCCATGACCACTGAGCCTGCGCGTCTGGAGCCTGTGCTCCGCAACGGGAGAGGCCACAACAGTGAGAGGCCCACGTACTGCAAAATAAATAAATAAATAAATAAATAAATAAAAATAACAGGGAAGGAGTAGCAACTTACATTTGTATGATGGTTTGGATTTGTAAAACGTGTTTTTCCCTAACGTATGGGAATAGATAAAGTTTTAGAGTTGATGCTTACCTAGTAAGAAGGAATTTTATAATTTGTTCTTAATCTTTTGGAGGATTCATAGACTTCTTTGAGAATGATGAGGGTAATGGTCTCTCCAGAGAAATGCACTTATGCACAGAAAGGCAGTTTCACAATATGGAGGGACCCTCAGGAGATCCATGGATTTTAGATTGAGAACTCCTCCTTTGAAAGCACAGGTAGACTTCTGGTGGCTTCTGAAAGAAAGGAGTGCTTTTTGATTTTCAAAATACAAAGGGATACAATGTCCCTAACTGTAATTGGAAATGTGTGTTTGTTTTCATTTTATGTGGCTTCTAATTCATGTATCCTAATGATGGTTTTTGTTTCTGAATTTTGCTTGTTCTACAGCATTTGGAGCATAAGAACGGTGCTTATTTTCTTCTTTTCCAAGAGAACAGAAAGAAATAGTAAGTTTAATTTTGAAGTTTTTATAAATACATTAAAAAATCCATCTTATGGTGCATTAATTTGTAATTGAATAACAGGTTGTGAAATGGTATATTGAAATGACATGTGGTAAATATTGAAGAGCTGTTTACTGTAAAGTGTAAGAAAGGTTATGAATGATCAAACTGGTTCTGTTTTTCAGTTGTGTTATTTCTGTCTTGTCCATTTAGAATTTTTTTTTTACACAATACACAAAGCAATTCATTTCTTTAAATGAAGAGAAATTATATTTATTAAATTATCTTTGTAGAAAACGTTATTATGGAGTAAAATATAGTTAAACATCTTTTGATTTATTCTATTAATTGCATCATTCTCTTCAGGCTCACAGCCCCTAGGCTTTTGTTTTTATTGAAGTATGTAAATTTTGACAATTTTCCTGTATTCTGTATATGTGCAGATTTTAAAGATATTCAGGTCTTAAAACTATGAGTTATAATTAACCCAAGATATGCAAATTTCATTTTAAATGAACTTTACGTGTGATTTTTTTTTCTTGTTTTAACTTTTCATTATAGAATGTTTCAAGCACATACAAAAATAGACTGAATAGTATAATGAACACTCATATTACCTATCACACAACCTAAACAATCATCAACTCCTGGTCAATCTTATTTCATTTTTACCCCTACCCACTTCTCCATCTCTGTTATTTTGAAGTATATCCCAGATATATCTATCCATAATGTATTTAAAAAGTGTGTAAACAATGTACATTATACTTAAAAAAGAATTCTTAAAATTATAAAATATTAAATATAAAAATAATAAATTTCCTGTTATCTTACAAATGTCATTTGCTTTAAAAAATATTTTGTTTGTTTGACTCACGATCCAAGCAAGGTTCACACAGATACATGACTTTCAAACTGCCCTCCTCATGTATGACCTATCTTTGACCCAGTTAAGGTTCTGTGATCTAGACCAATGACCATCCCTTTTAGACACCCTTGACTCCTTTGCCTCTCTTTCCCATTCTACTTGTCTGGCAAACCATACCTTGTTTAAATACAGTTATATGCTTAATCTGTGACTGGCAAAACCATATCCTGGTTAAAAACATTTATATGCTTAGTCTGTATCTGCATCAGGAAAGCTAAATTTGTTAGAGGAAAATCATACAACATGCTGACTAGACTCACTTTAAATCTATGATTGCAAATATCAAATGTACACTCAACACTGCTATACAACCCTATTATAGTTCCCTAATAAATTTACTTTTTTCTCTTTGAGAGTATTATTTGACCCTGTATTTCTCCTCAAATCACTAATACCCACCACCATACCAAAACCCGCAAACCAAAACCAAACCAAACCAAAATAAAACCAACCAACCAAATAAAAATTCAGAAGCCACAAATAAACAGAACTTCACAAAATCTACCTGGCCACTCTGACCTGATAGTCTCACTTCATGAAGAAAATAGATGTACACAGGTGAGCGCTATCTCCACCACCAAAAACATAAAGTGAGCCCCATCTGTTACTCAGTATGCTGTCATCCATCATGGTAATTTGGAAGACCGACCTTGATCCCATCTCTGGCTAAGCCTTTCATTTATGCTCTGGATTCTAGATACTCTGACCATCTCATGAACTTTGCTCTTACAGTTATCCCTACCTGCATCTCTTTTGCATTATCTATTTGTATTAGCTTGTCCCTATTTGGCATATAATCCTGTCTCAATACAATCATCTGGGGGAAAAATCGCATCCTGACTCCATATTCCCTTTAACTTACAATGCATTTCTCCCTCCCCTTCAAAGTTCTCTCATTTTTACCTCCAAAATTATCTTGAATATGACCACTTCTAACTTTCTTTACTACTACTACAATTCTAATTCAGGTCATCATCATCTGTTGCTGGCACTATTGCAGTGGTTTCCCAACTAGTCTATTTTTAAGGTATAAATCAGATCTTGTATCTCTCCTACTTAAATTCTTCTAGTGGCTTCCCATTGCAACCAGAGTAAAATCTGACCTTAACCCCAACTTTCTGGCTTATGTCTATTTCTCTAACTTCATCTCTTTCCACTCTCCTTTTTTCACCTTTGCTCCAGCCACATTAGCCATCTTTTTGTCCTACAAATAAGTTTAAGTCCTCTGAACCTCAGTTTGCTAGTTTATAAACTAGAAACAAATATTTGTTTTGGCAAGACTGTTATGAGTTTTAACTGATAATATTATGTGTGAAAGCATATAAAAACTGTAAAGTGTTACATACATGTGGGCTGATGGTACTGATTTTTCTTTTCCAATTCCTATTATTTTTTATTTTTCTTGCCTTTAAAATTTTTCTTGCCTTGTTTAATGGGTTAGGACCCAGTATAATATTGAGTTGAAGTGGGAATAGCAGGTATCTTTGTCTAGCACCTGATTTTGGTGGAAAAGCTTTTAATTTTTACCATTAAGTATGATGTTTGCTGTGGTTTTAAAAAATATTGATACTTTTAATCAGATTAGAGAAATTAAGCTTATGGCATTGTTTCTGGTGATATTTAGTAATATAGTAGATGCCGGGAAGACAGGAAGAAGTTTAAAACAAATATGATCTTTGACCTCATGGAACTAACAAAATAGTGAAAAATATAAGAAAATTTATTTTAAAAGAGCCCTTGGAAACACTTCTCTAAGGAAAATGTGTGAATATTTTGACTTGCAAGTAGGCACATTAGGACATGCTTATTATATAAAGGAGTTTTTTTGCTTTAAAATTTTATTTTATGGATCCTTTCATTTAAAAAAATTGTACGAATTCATTTGCGTAGGTATTGCATGGAGATAAAATAGACTTCATAAGAGATTGTCTTGCAGTCTTACACTTCTTTTTAGCATAAAGTTAGGTACCATATGTATATATATATGTGTGTGTATATATATATATATATTTTTTTTTTAAGTCTGAAGCTACTGATCATGTCTTGCTTTTTGTTCTCTGTTAGTTGTATTTCCTTTGTTTTACAAGTTGGACCTAGTATAGTTTCAAGTAAGGATTGGCAAACTACAGCCAAGGACTTGGACTTGGTGAGCCAAGTCCTGCCCACCACCTTGTACATCTCATGAGCTAACAATGGTTTTTACATTTTTAAATTATTGAAAAAATTCAAAGAGTAATATTTTGTGACATGTTAAATTTGAATGAAGTTCAAATTTCTGTTTTATTGGAACACAGCCATGTCCATTCATTTATATGTTATCTGTAGCTGCTTTCATTCAATGATGGCAGAATTGAGTAGTTGTGACAGACTGTATGGTGCTGTCAACATTTCAGCCTATTGTAGGATGCACAACAAATCACAGTGACACCGTTATAACTTGACAGCATTTCACGTGCCATTTATATTGCTGTATTGCAACTATTTTATTTATTATACACTCATTATGATGTAAAAACAAGAGAAAATTGGACTTTGAATGTTGCACTTTTAAGGCACAATGGATTGTGGACTATTTTATTATCAAAACACAAAGCATTATGCTTATTATGGAATGCCATTGTACTAAAAGAATACACATATACATTGACTATCATGCTAAGTACTCATCATGATACTCCCAATGCACAGAAAAGCAATGTTAGAAAAATTAGAACATTTAAAATGGAATATCTCATCATAGCAGAATTTCTTCATAAAAATAAAAAGTGAAAATGGAACTTCAAAGTAAGTTTCTGAGTGGCTTATTAGTGAAGCAAAGAAAGCTATTTACCAATGCTGAGTTAATTAAATTGTGTAATTGCAGCAGCTGAAAAAATGTGTTTAGAGAAAATACTTGCTTGGCTAGTAGCCTTTTTAGCAAGAACAATTGCTTGAAGAATTAAGAACACTGGAAGCAACATAGTTAACTTAAAAACAAGTTCATTAAAAAAAATTATTTCAAGTGATTGTCGTTGGCTCTTTTTTTCTGTTTTTTGGCCATGCTGCGAGGCTTGCAGGATCTTAGTTTCCTGACCAGGGATTGAACACGGGCCACCACAGTGAAAGTGCCGAGTGCTAACCACTGGAGTGCCAGGGAATTCCCTGTCATTGACTCCTTTTTTTTTTTTTTTTTTTTTAATCTTTAAATACAAGGTCTCTTTTATTTATTTATTTTTTCTTTCTTTCTTTCTTTTTTTTAGTTTCTGCTTTATAACAAAGTGAATCAGTCATACATATACATCTGTTCCCACATCCCTTCCCTCATGCATCTCCCTCCCTCCCACCCTCCCCATCCCACCCCTCCAGGCGGTCACAAAGCACCGAGCTGATCTCCCTGTGCTCTGCGGCTGCTTCCCACTAGCTATCTACCTTACGTTTGGTAGTGTATATATGTCCATGCCTCTCTTTCGCTTTGTCACAGCTTACCCTTCCCCCTCCCCATATCCTCAAGTCCATTCTCTAGTAGGTCTGTGTCTTTATTCCCGTTTTACCCCTACCTGTCATTGACTCTTGATGAGTTGACAGATGTTACTGATACAGCTCAATTGTAATTTATTTCAGGAGTCAATACTGAACTTGAAGTGACTAAAGAATTAGCCTCTGTGAACAGTCTGTGTAGAACACTCTGGGAGAGAATATTTTTAAAGAAGTTGAAAAAACACTAATTTAGTACAAGCTGAAGTGGAATCTACTGAGATGTATTTACAACTATTGGTGGTAAAAATATATGTGAAGCAGAAAGAGGCTTAGTGGATTAATTTACAAAGCTCATGAAACTGTAAGGTGTTTAAATTCTGTGGTTATCCACTGTGTTACTCAACAGCAGGTACTTGCAGAGCATATTTGAACCTATCATGTGTTACTGAACGAGTATTGTCAATGGGGAACTTCATTTGCTCTCATGGACTTAATCATCATCAGTTATGCGAACTTTTATCAGAAATACAAGCAGTTGGATGGATTAGTAGTAGTAGTAAAGTTTTATTGTGATGTTTTGAGCTCAGAGCCAAGACTAAAATGTTTCTGAATGAGAAGAACCACCTTCAACCATTATGAATGAACTGGCTTTGGAAATTAGATTTTGCTGCAGACTTGATAATGGTTCTTAATGAATTCAACCTAAGAGTACAAGACAAAACAGTCCTTATATGTGAAACCTATACTGCTATAAAGTGATTTAGAAAAGCAAATAACAATTTAATGACGAAAGGTAATTTTTTAAAAAGTGCTATGAGAAGTTAAGAAACAAGATCTCCATTCCCACCTCGATTTGCAGCAGATACATTATCTGAGCTCAAACTGCGATTCCAGCAGTGTTTTTCAGACCTCATGCAAGTACAAAGGAAATTTCCGTATTTCAAAATCCATTTAACTGGGCTTCCCTGGTGGCGCAGTGGTTGGGGGTCCGCCTGCCGATGCAGGGGAGGCGGGTTCGTGCCCCAGTCTGGGAGGATCCCGCATGCCGCGGAGCGGCTGGGCCCGTGGGCCATGGCCGCTGGGCCTGTGCATCCAGAGCCTGTGCTCCGCGGCGGGAGAGGCCGCAGCGGTGAGAGGCCCACATACCGCAAAAAAAAAAAAAAAAAAAAAAAATCCATTTAACTGGAAGTGATTAATTTGCAATGACATGATAAAAGGCAAATATCAAGAGAAGAATCTAAAGAATTTTATAAATGCCTTTCACACAATGAATATGCTCAATTAAAATCATGTGATTGTGGATTGATTTCAATATTTAGCAGCACGTATCTGTGTGAAAAAAATTTTTCAAAAAGAAAATGTGTGAAATTTCATTACAGATAAACTAACAGATTGACATATGTGATCAATTTTGAGGATGGGGGACACTAATTTTGAATCTCAATTAAGTGAAATGTTATCCCCCACCTACCCCTCCAGATTCCATTCTTTTCATTGGTAGACCTATGTTACAAAAAATTGAACTCAATTATTATTATATTTGAATTATGTCAATGAAAGTTTTGTGGAAATTTGTTTACTCCTTTAAAAGTGCTTACCTAATTTTGACTTTTGGCCCATAAAGCCTAAAATATTTACTGTCTGGCCCTTTATAGAAAAAGATTGCTGGTCTCTGCATTAAAGGTTAGATATTTGGCTTGGTCTTATCTAACTAAAGATGACTATTCTCTTTAAAGATGTCAGCAGTTTTTTTCCCCTTTGAGTAATAAGTCTGCTAGAACACTTTGAAAAAAATATATAGTAAAATCATCTTTTCATAAGTTTGTATTTCTTTGGATTTTTACGTAAATAGTATTATTTGAATTGGGTATTCAGATGTTTGCTACTCCAGAACTTCAAATAAAAGATAATAATTTTATTTGTAAATTTAATTAAACATTAAGAACAATTATTTAAATTCTACTTGGTAAAATGTTTAAATCAAGTTATAAGTCTTCTTTCCAGCTGGAATAGTATTCCTATTTATACTAGTTCAGTATTTCTAGAGAAAAACTAGAAATCTAAAATAAATTTATAAAGCAGATATTGACATTCATAAATTATATTCTTTGAAATGATTCTTTATGTTCCACCAGTGCAACCTAACTAAACAGGCAAATCTTGGAAAAGTTTAATTTTGAAAAGTAATTAGTATCCTCTTCCTTTCCAAGTCCCTCCTCAGGTATATAATACTATAGATTTTCAAAGGTTTTCTCTATTAGTGCTCAATATCTTGAAGATCAAATAACTTAATAAAATATGTACTTCTTTCTTCATAAATAAAGAGAACATTTTTATTACCAATGTATAAAAAGAGAATTGGTTTTAATTTTGTAAATTAACATGGGTGGGATGTTGAAAGGAAGGAGAAATAATAGTAATATTTCTGAAAACATTTAAAAAATATGTATCTTTTAAAATTTGGAAACGTGTTTTATTCTATGTAAAGTCCATTTTTTCCCCTCCTGAGCTTGTAATATATAATATAAGCAAACATATAAAATATATATGGGTAAAAATTGAGATGACTTCTGTCTGTACACATCTGTGAGAAATTCTAAAATGAGACTGTTTTCTTGCAGTTGCTTAATGTATATCATTTGACATGATTTTTTTTTTTGTATCTTAAATATCTTAATATCTGATTTAGTTTTGGTTTAAATCTTGTTTTCTAGATGAAGCATTGGATGATTTAAAATCCCAGAAGAAGAAAATAGTAAGTTAACTTTATTTAAGTTAATTTATATAAAAATAATAAATTAAGAACTGAATAATTAATGTTTATATGTTGTAAGTAATGACTCTCCAAGGAACAAGTATGCTTTTAGATAACAGTTTAATGGTGAAGCTAAGTTATGAATATTTTTGCTAGTTAATAACGATCGACAGGAAAAAGTAGTTAGGTGAACTTTTGAGAGCCTGAGTGTCTATGTCAATTGGAAGCTGAGAAGTAAGTAAATGAATCATTTTGGAGGATTAAATGAGGCAGAGTGGTAAAAAGGTGGGTATCCAGATTTATTATTAGGGCCAAAAAAAGACCAAACATCATATGTCAGTTCTCAGATTTTCTTGACATAATAAGGCGAGGAGAGAGGGAATCAAGAAGATTGGTTGTAAAAAACAAATTTAACATGCAAAAAAAAAAAAAAAAAAGCCGAAGAAAACTGGGGAGAGAGAAAGACAAAGTATTTTTTCTTTGGTTTCTTTCATTTTCTATCAGCAGTTCTGATCACATGGGTGTCTGTTGTGGGGCCAGTTAAATGCATCCTTCAGATGGGTTGGAAAGAGGAGGATCAAGAGAGAGGAAGGACTCTAGATGTTTAGAGGTTGATATGTAATAGTTTTTAATAAGTGGGTTGAACTTGGTGTTTGGCTTGAATTTACATATACTTCTTTCATATAATTATTTTTGAAGTATAAAAATGATAATTGATAGGAGTATCATGTTATATGGAAACTTAATGAAATTTAATCAGATGCAAAATCAATTTAATGTATTTTAGTCTAACATAATGAGTAACAATTATGGATGAAACTAATAAAAATTCTGAAGGTTAAGATTAATGTTAAAAATTGTTCTGTGAATTGGTAAGAAAAGACACTGGTCCTGAGGGATTTAAGTAACTGAAAAATAAAGAAACCTTAATTCTGAAAGGATTCCTTATCTTTTTTATTTGATGCCTCTTCAGTGTTCAGTGAGGTATTTATCAAAATTGCATTGATATTTTTGATGGTCCTAAATTGAAACGTAGAAATATTTCCATTGTATCTTACTATATTTCTGGCATTCTACACATTATGGAACAGCCAGAAATTCAAAGTGAGGAAATACTGATGGTTCTCAATAATATAGAAGTTGTGATATGATTGGTTTGGTTTGCTGGTGTGATAAAAAAAGAAGAGCTGGTAGTGTTGATCAGAGCCAAGCCTTGTACCAAAATGGAGAAATATTGATTAAAGTAGAAAAGACAAGGAGGAAGACAAAAGAAAAAAGAGAGAAAAAAAAAGAAGAAAATGAAAAAATTCTAAGTGATGAGAAGCTGATTCAATGTCAGTGGCATCACATGAACAGAAAACAGAATCTTAGAGAACATATGATTGGTGAAGAACTCTCAGTAGAGTAACAGAGCAGACTTAGAAAATTCTTTGACAGGGCAAACCAAGCTATTTACTTCTTTAATAGCCCTTGATGGAATCACAGCGTAAACGCTGCTCCATCTAGGTCTGACAGTTGGGAAGCTCAGTTCAAGGTTCAATAGTTTTGTATATCTAAATGGTTCATGAGACATCAATATTACAGAATACTTCAGTATGGCATTTCTCTTGCAGTGTATGATTAAAGAAAAATAAGTTGGCTGCTTTAACTCATTTTGTTAATTAGGGAACACAATTTGCATTGACTTGATTGTTTCTGGTTTCAGTACTGTTGCTGTTGGGAACTAGTCCCTTGCGTTTATTGCTCAAGCCCTTAACAGAGCTGCTTTGTTTGAGTAGTAGCGTTATACTTTGTTTAGAACAGTAGGTGTTAAGGGTGAATTTGTAAGCAGTACAATGCTAGCTAATGATTGTACTGGTAATGAGAGGAAAAAGAAGGGACATTACTTTTGAGCAAAAGCAAAATGTAATCAAAACTGATCTTGTTCCTTGATGTTTAACTCTACATTTATAGCTTTAAAAATGCCGGCAGGAAAAATAGCCATCAGTTTAAAAGTACCCAACTCCTAACCCTTCTCTTTCACTAAAAAAATGAATGTAAATTGTATTTACTACTTGAGGTGTTATTAAAGGTGGTTTCCTCAGGGATGCCTCTCTTTAATCTGGATAGATTTGTAATGTAATTTGTAATTTGTCAAAGTGTAATTTGTAACAATAAACATGAATTATCAATTGATTAAAAAGTTAAATTACTTAGAAAGGAAAATGAGTGACAACAATGTTTTAAATATTTTAAAACAATGTTTTAAATCTAAGAACTTAATGTAAGTATTTACTTACTAAAATAAAGCTAGGAATTAATCTTTAGTTACCTAAAAAACCTCCCAAGTCTGGTTGTGTACATTTTGCCACTCACATTTTTTTTTTTTAACTTTTAGTTTAAAAAATATCACTATTCAATAGATAATCGCTTTGTATCCATGAGCATCCCATCAAAACAGTTCAAAATCAAAATCCATCAAAACTCGAGTCAAAATGACCTCTTTAAGTGGCTTCATGAAAATGCTGTGCATTTTTCAGAATAGTACAGGTGTTTCTATGTGGTAATTCCTTACTGGCATTTCTCAGGCAATTTATATTTTTCCAAGTCCTGAGGAAAATCGGTTGAGAAATTGGGAACCTGGGAAAGAAGTATTATAATTCTCTGAGAATTAAAACTTAACAATCACTACAAATGTTACTGGTTCAAAATAATCCACTAGTGTCAGTTGAAAGCAAGAGCAGGAAATGCTGACATGCTGAGCTGTAGGTTAATGTGGACATTTCAGGCAACAGGACAGGAGCACATAGAGGAGAAGTGGCACAATCTAATTAGTCAGTCTTGCTTTTGTGGCCATAAGTCTGGTTTATGGGCCCTGTCTCTTATTAATGGTGACTTATTCTTACAAATAAATGTTAATAAGTTTATATATATAGAATACTCTATATAAAATCCTGTGAGTGATATTCCATGAAATAAATTTTGGAAGCAAAATAAGTCCTTAAATTGGCAATTTTAGCATGTGATTCTGTGTGGGGCTGTTAACCTCACTAGAAGTTTCATATGTTACATTTTTATATTACCCAGTAATATCTGCTGGTGTTTTCCAGTGTTTGAATATTCACTGTAGGCTACATACAGGTCTTTGTAAATACTTTTAACAGAAGAAATGCTGAGAGAGGTGTTACTGTTATTGTAGAATACTCCTATATGAAATCAGAAAATGATTTAAAATCTGAATTAGTAAAAACAATATTGATTTCAACAGCAAAACAAAATCAGATAAGCAGACAGTATTTTCATCATTTAAAAAATAAGAGTTTAAATAATGCAACATGTACCCTAAAGCTGTGAATTGAAGATTCTTTTAATAATTTGACCAAAGTCAGTACAAAACAGAAGACATTTTTCTACATCTGGAATATTTGTTATGAAACAAGGATCAAGAATATTGGATAGGGCAATTAATGCTTTGTGTGTTTTAAAATTTTATTTCAAGAGTTATAATTTAAATATTGTATAATTATCTTTCAAAATTAAAAAAATTGACATTTATTTTGTGTTAGTGTTCCCTTTTAGTATTCTCTATGATGAAATTCTATATCAGGTAGAAATAATTTTTATATGTTCTCAAAATATATAATATTGCCAAAATAATGTTGATTCATAATAAATAAGCAACCATGTGTTTATTATTCTCTTTTTAATTTTTATTTCTTTAATTTTAATTAATTTATTTTATTTTTAAATTTTTGGCTATGTTGGGTGTTCATTGCTGCACACTGGCTTTCTCTATATGCAGCAAGCAGGGCTACTCTTGTGGTGCGCGGGCTTCTCTTGTTGCAGAGCACGGGCTCTAGGCGCGCAGGCTTCAGTAGTTGCAGCATGCGGGCTCAGTAGTTGTGGCTTGCGGGCTCTAGAGCACAGGCTCAGTAGTTATGGTGCGTGGGCTTAGTTGCTTTGCGGCATGTGGGATCTTCCTGGGCCAGGGCTCGAACCTGTGTCCCCTGCATTGGCAGGTGGGTTCTTAACCACTGCACCACTAGGGAAGTCCCTATTATTCTCTTTTTTAAATAAAAAACTTTTAAACTTTTAGTATACTCATATCACAGAAAAACAATTCACTCTTTGTTACATCATTCATTATTATTTGAAATATGTAAAATATTAGGAAGAATACAGAGTAATTTGTAATTTAGGGAATTCTGAGAATTCAATTTCTCATTCCTGAATCCTGATATTAATACGGTGGGTATTTGAGAACACTGCTTGTTTCAGATCCACTCTGAATAACTGAGGTATCATTGAAGATTATGCGTTTTTGAGTTAGGTACTGTTATAGACTCTCCTACATTATTTAAATTGCATAACAGTGCTACGAGAAAGTGTTAATGTTTCTGCTCTAGAAAAGGAGAAACTGAGGCTAACAGACTTGCTCAGTCTCTCTACAGCTAATTAACAATGGAGATGTATTTTGAACCCAGATCTTTTCTGATGTCATGGTTTCAAGTTTGTATTCTTCCCACTGATCAGATGTCTCCCTATTTATAAAACAAATTATTCACTTAAAATGTAGTAGGAATATATGTATTAATTAAGCTATTACGTGAAAAAAGAATTTTTCAAAGTAAATGCAAAAGAAAAAGAGAATGGATTTGTATCTTTTGCTTTTTAAAATGTTTTTATTTAAGATACTTTACATGTACATAGACATAAACATGAATACTTGCTGAATGATATACTAGGAATGGCAATCGTTTAATAAAATGGCATTTTAGTTTTGAGTTTTGTGTATTGTTTTAAAGATCACAGTTGTATCTAATCTTTTTAAACCTACCAATAGTCTTACTTTAGAATTGTACTGTCCAAATAAGTAGCCACTAGACCCATGTAGCTTTTAAAGTTTACATTATTTAAAGTGGAATAAAAGTAGCTACAGCTGGGTTCCTCAGTTGCACAAGCAATATTTTAAGTGATCATTTATCACATATGGCATTGTAGCTACTCTCTTGTGCAGATATAAACCACTTCCATCATTACATGTAGTTCTATTGTTACAGCACTGGTCTGGACCATCAAAAATTAATTTGTAGAGATCAGGGATTCAGTTCTTTGCTATTTCATGTAGATTATGTTGATTTGAGGATAGATTCTATCATGCCCTCTCTCTGTCCCCATCCCAAGTTTTTCCCCAACCCTAAAGTAGTAATGTTACAAACATTTTCTTTACATCAGAAATTTAAACTTGCTTGTTGGAGAATTTATCATAATTTTGAAATAATTAGAAAAATATTTTAGTTTCACTAAACCAAGGTTAGTAAATCATTCATCTAAGCACTTCTTAATTGTTATATTGAGTTTTTAATGAGGAATCTATTAACTATTGTGGCAGCATATTTTAAATTGTATTTTAATTTGGTAAATGTTCTCTGCTTTGCATTTTAAAATAA
Organism: Mesoplodon bidens; assembly: GCF_964165515.1. NCBI lineage: Eukaryota > Metazoa > Chordata > Mammalia > Artiodactyla > Ziphiidae > Mesoplodon > Mesoplodon bidens. Next base: position 23,560,297 of record NC_138165.1, read on the forward strand.
ATGTCCTTTGGAATAAACATGACATTTAATGAATCTAAGTGGCTCTCAGTGGTCACTGAGAAGGAAAAGGTCCTCTTCCAGGTTTTGCAAAAGCATTTTTATTGTATATATTAGCTATTTGTCATAACTATGACTGTCTTGTACTAAAGTTAAACTTTTTCTGATATTGGGCTGTAACTGCTGAAATGATACTTTACTAGTGATTACTTTTTAAATTAAACCCACATATTAAGCCATAAAGTGACTTGAGCACATTGTAAATAAAATTCTATAATAATGAAGTGCTTTAATTACAGTCCCTAGTGTGAGCATAGAACTCAGTAAAATCTTTACTTAAATTCTTATTATGTTCAGTTTTTTCCCTCTAAAGTTGTTTGAATCTAAGTAAAAAAGGGGGAACTTCAGCTTTTAAAGTCATTTGAGCAAATTCCATGAAAGAGCATGGCTGTTCTCCCAGTTAAGTGAGTTTTCACTGCATTTTGCAGCAAGCTAATTGCTTCTGCTAATAAATAATCTAAAATCGATGCTGACAGCAGTTAATTGGCACAGAGATTTTATTTTGTAAAGCTCTTGGCTAACAACCTTCTTTAAATTAATAGCATTAAGTGCTAGGAGGAAATAAATCTGAGGAATTGCCTGTCATTTGCTTGTCATGTCTAATAACTTCCAATAATGATGGCTGATAGATTTTTGCACATTCCATTATTGAAGTTGGTGCATGTAATTATTCTCCTCATTATATGTAAACAATTAGCAATATTTGGTATTTCCTTGCAGTAAAGCTGTTAAATACAAGTAACATATTAGAGGTTAGAAGCCATTTTAAAATCTGGATTTTAATTATTTGAATGTGGAAGTCTTTCATGCTATCTGGATATATTATGTGCTGTTTATTTTAAGCCTTGTACTTGAATACTTTTTGAATAGGACTTATAAAAGTAAGTAGTGTATGTGTGTTTTAAAATGTGAAAACTTGTGGAAATTTTTGTTTGCAGCTTGAAGAAGTCATGGAAAAAGAAACTTATAAAACGGCTAAATTAATTCTTGAAAGGTTTGATCCAGACTCAAAGAAAGCAAAGGTAAGGCTGTAATATCACTACTATTTTATTATAAATCGCACATTGTAGTAGGTCACTGTAATAACATTATTGTATTTGACAGGAGTTGGAGCCGCCATCTGCTGGAGCAACTATAACTGCAAGACCTGGACAAGGTAAATAACTTTGTAGAAACTCCTCCTGCTGTTGGAAAGATCCATATTTACCCAAGTGAGTTCAAAAGTGTGATAGAAGTGTGAAAAACTTATGTAGGATGCTTTTATGTTAATTTATATTTGGTAATTTGGGATATGACTTAAAATAGATGGCAATAAGTTTATTTCATTTTGATTTTATAGAAATATGTTGATGAGTAAAGATGTTATTATCTGTTGAGATTAAATATATAATTAGTTTTAATCTTTTGAAATTTAAGTGATTTCACCAATATTTTGTAAGGTTTTTTTCCCCCCTTCAAATAAGAGTCTCCTGGAATATCTGCTATTATGAAAATTCTTACATTTTTATGATTTATTTTTTGAGGAATTTAATGAAGATTTTTGTCAAACTTGAGTTCCTTCTAAAGTAACACTGTTAGAAAGAAAAAAATATATAATTTAGAAATGAGAAAAAAATTGAATTACTGCTATATAATAACATTAACTCTTTCTTTTTGAGGTTATATTGCCAGATTACTAGTGAAACCATTACTATTATGTTATTATTTTAAGTGGTCACATAAAGTATTCCCAAGACTGGCATGTGAAAAGATATTTTTGAGTTTGTATTGGCTTCCTTTTTTGTTCTCTTCTCTAGAGTATAATAAAATAACAGGCATACCTCAGATATTACAGGTTTTGTTCCAGACCACCCCAATAAAGTGAATATCTCAATAAAGTGAGTCACACACTTTTTGCTTTCCCAGTGTGTATTAAAGTTATGTTTACACTATACTGTAGTCTGTTAAGTGTGTAATAGCATTATATCTAAAAAAATGTACATACCTTAATTAAAAAATACTTTATTGCTAAAAAATGCTAACCATCATCTGACAATGCAGGGTTGCCATAAACCTTCAATTTGTAAAATTCATTTTGTGAAAAAACTCAGTATTCCCAAAGTACAGTAAAATGAAGCATAATAAAACGAGGTATTCCTGTAGTTTATAAGGCTTTTGTTGCTATATGGAATATACTATTACAAAAATTCAACTTCTACTCTTATAAATCATCGGAATTGGAGCCTGGTTTATAAAATTAGGGTGACATTTAGAACTTCAAGAAGTCAGTTCTTTTATAAATATCCACAAAGACCATGGGTACTAAATAAGCCATATAGTTTTAGGTATTCTAATTGGCGGAGGTATGTGGGAAGAATCCCACTGTTTTCTGTCTTTTATAAGTAGGATTCTGGTTTATAGAAATATTAGCCTGCTCTTTTGATAAATGTAAAACTCTATCAAAAATTATGTAAAAGTTTAAATATGATTAAAATAAATTAGTCGTAGAGAATTCCCTGGAGGTCCAGTGATTAGGACTCTGCCCTTCCAACTGCAGGGGGTGCGAGTTCAACCCCTGGTCAGAGAACTAAGATCCCACAAGCCACGCTGTGCTGCCGAAAAAAAGAAAATTAGTCATAGATACTTGCAATGTAACACCTACTTTCATAATCAGTTTAAATTTTTCTATAATTTATACTTCTTACTAGTAATTATAAATTTTTTTTTGGCCTGCAGGCCAAGTTTCTATACTTTTTACTTGTATGACTGGTAGTAACTTTTCAAAAGTGCTTCTTGAATAACCTTAGTGAATATATTTTTAAAATGTGATATTTTGCAGAAAGCTGTTGCTGTTACTTTAACAAAAATCTGTTCTCTCTTATTAAAAAAGAACAGATGTATGATGCCCTTTATTGACATTCTTAAGCATTTATTAATATTAGGCAACATTAGTTCCTTTAAGAATCTAAACTTACCTTTCCTTAGAAACTTTTGAAGCCCCAGTTTTTGTCTTCTGCTGTCATATTGTAACTATAGAAAAACCATTTCTGGTCTCTCTACTTTGGATTCCTGCAGCACTGCTTTTGGATATTCTTTTAGGGAGAATTAACATTTAGCTATAATATAAATGAATCATTCACTTCAAAGAATGTATGTATAGAGAGATGAATGTAATATGGTTTTTGACCTTAAGAAGCTTATAACCTATATATTTTTTTTTTTTGTGGTACACGGGCCTCGCACTCACTGTTGTGGCCTCTCCTATTGCGGAGCACAGGCTCCGGATGCACAGGCTCAGCGGCCATGGCCCACAGGCCCAGCCGCTCTGCGGCATGTGGGATCTTCCTGGACTGGGGCACGAACCTGTGTCCCCTGCATCGGCAGGCGGACTCTCAACCACTGCGCCACCAGGGAAGCCCTATAACCTATTTTTAAAAAATATTTCTTCTGAGGTACACTATTCTGATATTCCTAACTTTTCTGGGTCTGTAGATATTAATTGATATTTGGAATTTTTTCCCTATTTAAAAAAATTCTAAACTGTATCTCAACTTTATTCTACTTTTTGAGAATTATAGTTTAGTTCCTTGTTTAATTTGATCTTGTTATTATAGGTGACTTCGTCATATATTTTATTTATGTTTAAGTTCTGTGTTTCTGTGAGTTTAAAATTGTCTTTATTTCTTTGCTTTGGACCATTGTTAGTCCGTCAGTCCCTCCCTCCCTCCCTCCCTCCCTTCCTTCCTTCCTTCCTTCCTTCCTCCCTTTCTCCCCAACACCTTCTTCTCTCCCTCTCCCTTTCTTTCCTTTTTGTTTCTTTCACCTATTTCTGAACTTAAATAATAGAAAAGGGAAAAAAATACTAAAGGATGTATGTATATACGTATGTGGCTCTCCAAACTGAATTTCATTGTGGTGTCCTTATTTTACTAGCTCTCTTGCATGTTTTCTGAACCAGAACTTGGATTCAAGTGTAGTAAATACCTTTCTTTTATTTTTTATTATTTATGTGTAAATGATATATATTACACTAAGAATGATTATAAAATTTGAGAATAGTATTCTTTGATTTGCTTAGGTTTAGCACTAAAAAGAGTAAAATATTTACTGAACATAATACTAACCTGACTGCCAGCCTCTCATGCCCCCCCCCTGCCATTTTTTTATCTCTTGTGTTTTTCTTTATTTAAAAAAATTATTGAAGTATAGTTGACATACAATATTGGTTTCAGGTGTACAACATAGTGATTCAACATTTACATGCATTACAAAATGATCTCCACAAGAGGTATAGTAACCATTTGTCACCATAAAAAGTTATTATAATATTATTGACTATATTCCCCATGCTGTACACTATATTATATCCCCGTAACTTATTTATTGTGTCACTGGAAGTTTGTACCTTTTAATCCCCTTCATCTATTTCATCCATTCCCCAACTCCCCTCCCCTCTGGCAGCTACCAGTTTGTTCTCTGTATCTGTGAGTCTGTTTCTGTTTTGTTTTGTTTGTTCCTTTGTTTTGGTTTTTAGATTCCACATATAAGTGAAATCATTTGGTTTTTGTCTTTCTTTGCCTGACTTATTTCACTTAGCAAAAAATACCCCCTAGGTCCAACCATGTTGTTGCATATGGCAAGATTTCATTCTTTTTTATGGCTGAGTAATATTCCATTGTATACATTCCAATATTACATTGTATACATAAATACATACCACATCTTTACCTATTTATGGGTGGACACTTGCTATTGTAAATAATGCTGAAATGAACACAGGGGTGCATATATCTTTTCAAATTAGTATTTTTGTTTTCTTCAGATAGAAACCCAGGAGTGGAATAGCTGGATCTTCTGGTGGTTCTATTTTTATTATTTGAGCCAGCTCCATACTGTTTTCCATCGTGGCCACACCAATTTACATTCCAACCAACAATGTATGAGGGTTCCTTTTTTCTCCTTGCCAACACTTGTTATTTGTTGTCTTTTTGGTAATGGCCATTCAGGTGTGAGGTGATATCTCATCGTGATTTTGATTTGCATTTCCCTGATAGTTAGTAATATTGAGCATCTTTTCATGTGTCTGTTGGTCGTCTGTATGTCTTCTTTGGAAAAATGTCTATTCAAGTCCTCTGCCTATTGTTTAATCAGATTGCTTGGTTTTTTTGATATTGAGTCGTGTATGTTCTTTGGATATTTTGGATATTAACCCCTTATTCAATATATCATTTGCAAATATCTTTTCCCACTCAGTAGGTTGCCTTTGTGTTTTGTTGTTGGTTTCCTTCTCTGTGCAAAAGCTTTTTAGTTTGATTAGTCCCATTTGTTTATTCTTGCTTTTGTTTCTTTTGCCTGAGGAGATAGATCCAAAAAGACATTGCTAAGACTGATGTCAAGCATTTATTGCCTATGTTTTCTTCTAGGGGTTTTATAGTTTCAGGTTTTGCACTTAAGTCTCCCAACCACTGCGCCACCAGGGAAGCCCTGAGTTTATTTTTGTATATGGTATTTGATACTTTTGCATGTAGCTGTCCAATTTTCCCAACACTATTTATTGAAGAGACTGTCTTTCTCCACTTTATATTTTTGCCTCCTTTGTCATAGATTAATTGACTATAAACATGGGCTTATTTCTGGGCTCTGTTCTGTTCCATTGATTAATGTGACTGTTTTTGTGCTAGTACAATACTATTCTGATTACTATAGCTTTGTAGTATAGTTTGAACTCTGGGAGCACAGTAACTCTGGCTTTGTTCTTCTTTGGCTATCCGGAGTCTTTTGTGGTTCCTACCAGTTTTAGGATTATTTGTTCTAGTTCTGTGAAAAACGCCCTTGGTATTTTGATAGGGATTGCACTGAATTTGTAGATTGCTTCGGATAGTATGGACATTTTAACAGTATTAATTCTTTCAACCCATGATCATGGTATATCTTTCCATTTATTTGTGTCATTATCAATTCATTTCATCGGTGTCTTATAGTTTTCAGAGTATAGGTTTTTCACCTTCTTGGTTAAATTTATTCCTAACTATTTTATTCTTTTTGATGCAATTATACATGGGATTGTTTTCTCTTTTTTTTCCCTTTCTGCTAGTTATTAGTGAATAGAAATGAAACAGATTTCTATATATTAATTTTGTATCCTTCAACTTTCCTGAATTCATTAATGAGTTCTAAAAGTTTTTTGGTGATGTCTTTAGGGTTTTGTATATACAATATCATGTTATCTGCAAATAGTGACAGTGACTTCTTCCTTTCCAATCTGGATGCTTTTTTTTTTTTTTTTATACAGCAAGTCAGCAGAGCAACTGCTCCTAATCTCTTTATTTTTATTTATTATTATTTTTTTGAACTTTATTTTATTTATATTTTTATACAGCAGGTTCTTATTAGTCATCAATTTTATACACATCAGTGTATACTTGTCAATCCCAATCTCGCAATTCATCACTCCACCCCCCTCCCTCCGGCCACGTTCCCCCCTTGGTGTCCATACGTTTGTTCTCTGCATCTCTCTCTCAATTTCTGCCCTGCAAACCAGTTCATCTGTACCATTTTTCTAGGTTCCACATATATGTGTTAATATACAATATTTGTTTTTCTCTTTCTGACTTACTTCACTCTGTATGACAGTCTCTAGATCCATCCACGTCTCTACAAATGACCCAGTTTTTTTCCTTTTTATGGCTGAGTAATATTCCATTATATATATGTACCACATCTTCTTTATCCATTCTGTCGATGGGCATTTAGGTTGCTTCCATGTCCTGGCTATTTTAAATAGTGCTGCAGTGAACATTGGGGTGCATGTGTCTTTTTGAATTACTGTTTTCTCTGGGTATATGCCCAGTAGCGGGATTGCTGGGTCATATGGTAATTATATTTTTAGTTTTTTAAGGAACCTCCATACTGTTCTCCATAATGACTGTATCAATTTATATTGCCACCAACAGTGCAAGAGGGTTCCCTTTTCTCCACACCCTCTTCAGCATTTGTTGTTTGTAGATTTCCTGATGATGCCCATTCTAACAGGTGTGAGGTGATACCTCATTGTACTTTTGGTTTGCATTTCTCTAATAATTAGTGATGTTGAGCACCTTTTCATGTGCTTCTTGGCCATCTGTATGTCTTCTTTGGAGAAATGTCTATTTAGGTCTTCTGCCCATTTTTTGATTGGGTTGTTTGTCTTTTTAATATTGAGCTGCATGAGCTGTTTATATATTTTGGATATTAATCCTTTGTCAGTTGCTTCATTTGCAAATATTTTCTCCGATTCTGAGGGTTGTCTTTTCGTCGTGTTTGTAGCTTCCTTTGCTGTGTAAAAACGTTTTAAGTTTCATTAGGTCCCATTTGTTTATTTTTGTTTTTATTTCCATTACTCTAGGAGGTGGATCAGAAAAGATCTTGCTGTGATTTATGTCAAAGAGTGTTCTTCCTATGTTTTCCTATAAGAGTTTTATACTGTCCAGTCTTACATTAAGCTCTCTAATCCATTTTGAGTTTATTTTTGTATATGATGTTGAGGAGTGTTCTAATTTCATTCTTTTATATATAGCTGTCCAGTTTTCCCAGCACCACTTATTGAAGAGACTGTCTTTTCTCCATTGTATATTCTTGCCTCCTTTATCAAAAATAAGGTGACCATATGTGCGTGGGTTTATCTCTGGGCTTTCTATCCTGTTCCATTGGTCTATATTTCTGTTTTTGTGCCAGTACCGTATTATCTTTTTTTTTTTTTTTTTTTTGCGGTTCACGGGCCTCTCACTGTTGTGGCCTCTCCCGTTGCGGAGCACAGGCTCTGGACACACAGGCTCAGTGGCCATGGCTCACGAGCCCAGCCGCTCCGCGGCATGTGGGATATTCCCGGACCGGGGCACAAACCCATGTCCCTTGCATCGGCAGACGGACTCTCAACCACTGTGCCACCGGGGAAGGCCCCGTATTATCTTGATTACTGTAGCTTTGTAGTATAGTCTGAAGTCTGGAAGCCTGATTCCTCCAGCTCCGTTTTTTTCCCTTAAGACTGCTTTGGCTATTCGGGGTCTTTTGTTTCTCCATACAAATTTTAAGATTTTTTGTTCTAGTTCCGTAAAAAATGCCATTGGTAATTTAATAGGGATTGCATCGAATCTGTAGATTGCTTTGGGTAGTAGAGTCATTTTCACAGTATTGATTCTTCCAATCCAAGAACATGTACATCTCTCCATCTGTTTGTTTCATCTTTAATTTCTTTCATCATTGTCTCATAGTTTTCTGCATACAGGTCTTTGTCTCCCTAGGTAGGTTTATTCCTAGATATTTTATTCTTTTTGGTGCAATGGTAAATGGGAGTGTTTCCATAATTTCCCTTTCAGATTTTTCATCATTAGTGTATAGGAATGCAAGAGATTTCTGTGCATTAATTTTGTATCCTGCAACTTTACCAAATTCATTGATTAGCTCTAGTAGTTTTCTGGTGGCATCTTTATGATTCTCTAGGTATAGTAGCATGTCATCTGCAAAGAGTGACAGTGTTACTTCTTCTTTTCCAATTTGTATTCCTTTTATTTATTTTTGTTCTCTGATTGCCATGGCTAGGACTTCCAAAACTCAACAGTGGTGAGAGTGAACATTCTTGTCTTGTTCCTGATCTTAGAGGAAATGCTTTCAGTTTTTCACCATCGAGAATGATGTTTGCTGTGAGTTTGTCATATATGGCCTTTATTATGTTGAGGTAAGTTCCCTCTGTGCCCACTTTCTGGAGAGTTTTTTATCATAAATGGGTGTTGAATTTTGTCAAAAGCTTTTTCTGCATCTGTTGAGATGATCTCTGGTGTTAATGAGGTGTTAAAGTTTTTCTTCTTCAGTTTGTTAATATGGTGTATCACATTGATTGATTTGCGTATATTGAAGAATCCTTGCATCCCTGGGATAAATCCCACTTGATCATGGTGTATGAGCCTTTTAATGTGTTGTTGGATTCTGTTTGCTAGTCTTTTGTTGAGGATTTTTGCATCAGTGTTCATCAGTGATATTGGTCTGTAATTTTCTTTTTTTGTAGTATCTTTCTCTGGTTTTGGTATCAGGGTGATGGTGGCCTCATAGAATGAGTTTGGGAGTGTTCCTTTGTCTGCAAATTTTTGGGAGAGTTTGAGAAGGATGGGTGTTAGCTCTTCTCTAAATGTTTGATAGAATTCACCTGTGAAGCCATCTGGTCCTGGACTTTTGTTTGTTGCAAGATTTTATATCACAGTTTCAATTTCATTACTTGTGATTGGTCTGTTCATATTTTCTATTTCTTCCTGGTTCAGTCTTGGAAGGTTATACCTTTCTAAGAATTTGTCTTTCTTCCAGGTTGTCCATTTTATTGGCATAGAGTTGCTTGTAGTAGTCTCTTAGGATGCTTTGTATTTCTGCGGTGTCTGTTGTAACTTTATTTTCATTTCTAATTTTTTTGATTTGAGTCCTCTCTTTCTCGTGATGAGTCTGGCTAATGGCTTATCAATTTTGTTTATCTTTGCAAAGAACCAGCTTTTAGTTTTATTGATATTTACTATTGTTTTCTTTGTTTCTATTTTATTTATTTCTGCTTTGTTATGATTTCTTCCCTTCTACTAAGTTTGGGTTTTGTTTGTTCTTCTTTCTCTAGTTACTTTAGGTGTAAGGTTAGATTGTTTATTTGAAATATTTTTTGTTTCTTGAGGTAAGATTGTATTGCTATAAACTTCCATCTTAGAACTGTTTTTGCTGCATCCCATAGGTTTTGGGTCATAGTTTTTCCATTGTCATTTGTCTCTAGGTATTTTTTGATTTCCTCTCTGATTTCTTCAGTGATCTCTTGGTTATTTAGTAACATATTGTTTAGCCTCCATGTGTTAGTGTTTTTTACGTTTTTTTCCCTGTAACTGATTTCTAATCTCATAGCATTGTGATCAGAAAAGATGCTTAATATGATTTCAGTTTTCTTAAATTTACCGAGGCTTAGTTTGTGACCCAAGATGTGATCTGTCCTGGAGAATGTTGCATGCGTACTTGAGATGAAGTGTAATCTGCTGTTTTTGGATGGAATGTCATATAAATATCAATTAAATCTATCTGGTCTATTGTGTCATTTAAAGCTTGTGTTTCCTTAGTAATTTTCTGTCTGGATGATCTTTCCTCTGGTGTTAATGAGGTGTTAAAGTCCCCCACTATTATTGTGTTACTGTCGATTTCCTCTTTTATAGCTGTTAGCATTTGCCTTATGTATTGAGGTGCTCCTATGTTGGGTGCATATATATTTATAATTGTTATATCTTCTTCTTGGATTGATCCCTTGATCATTATGTAGTGTCCTTCCTTGTCTCTTGTAACATTTTTAATTTAAAGTCTATTTTATCTGATATGAGTATCGCTACTCCAGCTTTCTTTCAGTTTCCATTTGCATGGAATATCTTTTTCCATCCCCTCACTTTCAGTCTGTATGTGTCTCTAGGTCTGAAGTGGGTCTCTTGTAGACAGCATATATGTGGGTCTCGTTTTTGAATCCATTCAGTGAGCCTGTGCCTTTTGGTTGGAGCATTTAATCCATTCACATTTAAGGTAATTATTGATATGTATGTTCCTATGACCATTTTCTTAATTTTTTGGGGTTTGGTTTTGTAGGTCCTTTTCTTCTCTTGTGTTTCCCACTTAGAGAAGTTCCTTTAGCATTTATTGTAGAGCTGGTTTGGTGGTGCTGAATTCTCTTAGCTTTTGCTAGTCTGTAAAGCTTTTTATTTCTCCATCGAATCTGAATGAGATCCTTGCAGGGTAGAGTAATCTGGTTGTAGGTTCTTCCCTTTCATCACTTTATATATGTCATGCCACTCCTTTCTGGCTTGTAGAGTTTCCGCTGAGAAATTAACTGTTAACCTTATGGGAGTTCCCTTGTATCTTATTTGTTGCTATTCCCTTGTTGCTTTCAATAATTTTTCTTTGTCTTTAATTTTTGCCAATTTGATTACTATGTGTCTTGGTGTGTGTCTCCTTGGGTTTATCCTATATGGCACTCTCTGCACTTCCTGGACTTGGGTGGCTATTTCCTTTCCCATGTTAGGGAAGTTTTCGACTATAATCTCTTCAAATATTTTCTCACGTCCTTTCTCTCTCTCTTCTCCTTCTGAGACCCCCATAATGCGAATGTTGCTGCATTTAATGTTGTCTCAGAAGTCTCTTAGGCTGTCTTCATTCCTTTTTATTCTTTTTTCTTTATTCTGTTCTGCAGCAGTGAATTCTACCATTCTGTCTTCCAGGTCATTTATCTGTTCTTCTGCCTCAGTTATTCTGCTATTGATTCCTTCTAGTGTATTTTTCATTTCAGTTATTGTATTTTTCATCTCTGTTTGTTTGTTCTTTAAGTCTTCTAGGTCTTTGTTAAACATTTCTTGCATCTTCTGAGTCTTTTCCTCCATTCTTTTTTGAGGTCCTGGATCATCTTCACTATCATTATTCTGAATTCTTTTTCTGGAAGGTTGCCTATCTCCACTTCATTTAGTTGTTTTTCTGGGGTTTTATCTTGTTCCTTCATCTGGTACATAGCCCTCTGCCTTTTCATCTTGTCTGTCTTTCTGTGAATGTGGTTTTTGTTCCACAGACTGCAGGATTGTAGTTCTTCTTGCTTCTGCTGTCTGTCCTCTCCTAATCTCTTTATTTTTAAACCAGGACTTTTCCAGTCTATAACACCCTGCTAGTGTTGGAGTGTCTCCTGCAGAGGCAGGAGGTGGCAGGAGGACAAGGACACTGGCAGCAGCCTGGATGCTTTTATTTCTTTTTCTTGTCTGCTTGCTGTGGCTAGGACTTCCAGTACATTTTGAATAAACGTGATCAGAGTGGGTATTTTTGTCTTATTCCTGATCTTAGAGGCAAAGCTTTCAGCTTTCTCTGTTGAGTCTGAGCTCTGGATTTGTCATATATGGAATTTATTATGTTGAGGTATGTTCCCACTATACCCACTTTGTTGAGAGTTTTTATCATAAATGGATATTGGGTTTTGTCAAATGCTTTTTCTACATGTATTGAGATAATCAGGATTTTTATCTTTTGTCTTGTTAATGTGGTTTGTCAAATTAATTGATTTGTGGATATTGAACCATCCTTGCATCCTTGGTTTAAGCCCCACTTGATTGTGGTTTATGCTCTTTCTAATGTATTGTTCAATTTGGTTGCTAGTATTCTTTTTTTAATTAATTATTTTTTGACCACATTGGTCTTTGTTGCTGTGTGCAGGCTTTCTCTAGTTGCGTTGAGTGGGGGCTACTCTTCATTGTGGTGCATGGGCTTCTCATTACAGTGGCTTCTCTTGTTGCAGAGCACGGGCTCTAGGCGCGTGGGCTTCAGTAGTTGTGGCGCATGGGCCAGTAGTTGTGGCTCGTGGGCTCTGGAGCGCAGGCTCAGTAGTTGTGGCGCATGGGCTTAGTTGCTCCGCGGCATGTGGGAGCGACCTTCCCGGACCAGGGATTGAACCTGTGTCCCCTGCATTAGTGGGCGGATTCTTAACCACTGCACCACCAGGGAAGTCCTGGTCTTGATTTTTTGATCCATTCAGCCATCCATTGTCTTTTGATTAGAGCACTTTGTCCATTTACATTTAAAGTAATTATTGATAGGTATGTACTTATTGCCATTCTGTTTATTGTTTTCTGGTTGTTTTTGTAGTTCTTCTTTGTTTCTTTCTTGTTCTCTTGCTTTCTTCCCTTGTGATTTGATAAATATCTTTAATGTTATGTTTGGGTTCCTTTGTTTTGTGTGTGTGTTTTTGTTTTAGGTACCATGAGGTTCATATATAATGACCTATGTATATAGCTGTCTGTTTTAAGTTGATGATCTTGTTTTACGTTCAAACACTTTCTAAAAGCCCTACATTTTTAGCCCCCATCATGTTTTATGTTTTGAATTTACATCCTTTTATTTTGTGTATCCCTTAACTACATAGATATAGATGATTTTACTACTTTTGCCTTTCATCATTTCTACTAGCTTTATAAGTGATTGAGCCACTACTTTCACTATATGTTTGTCTTCAGTGGTGAGATTGTTCCTTCAGAATTTTCTTATTTCTAGTTGTGGCTTTTTGTTTTCCACTTAGAGAAGTCCCTTTAACATTTCTCATAAGGTTGGTTTAGTGGTGATGAACTCCTCTAGCTTTTGCTGTGTATAAAACTCTACCTCTCCTTCAATTCTGAATGATAACCTTGCTGGGTAGAGTGTTCTTGGTTGTTTCTTTTTTTCTCCAGTACTTTAAATATATTGTGCCACTCCCTTCTGGCCTGCAAAGGTTCTGCTGAAAAGTCAGCTCATAGTCTTATGGGGGCTCTCTTATGTATAATGAGTTGTTTTTCTCTGCTGCTTTTAAGATTCTCTCATTATCTTTCTCTTTTGACATTTTAAGTATAATGTGTCTTGGTGTGGACCTCCTTGGGTTCATCTTGTTTGGGACTGTCTGTGCTTCCAGGACCTGGATGTCTTTTTCCTTCCTCACACTGGGGAAGTTTTCAGCTATTCTTTCTTCAGATAACTTCTCTGCCCCTTTCTCTCTCTCTCTTCCTTCTGGAATTCATGTAATGTGAATGTTAGTATGCTTGATGTTGTCCCAGAGGTCCCTTAAATTATTCTCATTTTTCTGAGTTCTGTTTCTTTTTTCTGTTCAGTTTGGGTGATTTCCACTACTCTGTCTTTCAGATCACTAGTCTATTCTTCTGTATCATCTAATCTTCCATTGATTCCCTCTAGTGTGTTTTTCATCTCAGTTATTGTATTCTTCAGCTCTGATTTTTTAAAGTATTTTCTTACTCTGCTGAAGTTTTCACTGTGGTCATCCATTCCTCTCCTGAGTTTCGTGAGCATCTTTATGATCATTACCTTGAACTCTTTATCAGATAGATTGTTTATCTCCATTTCATTTAGTTTCTGAGATTGGTCTTGTTCTTTCATTTGCAACATACTTCTCTGTCTTCTCACTTTGCCTCATTCTCTGTGTTTATTTCTTTGTATTAGGTAGGCCCGTTGCATTTCCTGATCTTGAAGAAGTGGTCTTAAGTAGGTGGTGTCCTGTGGGGCTCAGGCACTTGCTCTCTTCTGTCCACCAGAGCCAGATGCTTCAGGGGTGTATCCTATGTGGGCTGTGTGTGCCTTTCTGTTGTTGCGGGGCTAACTGCCGTGGGTTTGCTGGTATGTGGGGCTGGCCCCTGGGCCCAGCTGGCTGAGAGGACCTGCTTTGTGCTATTACGGGGGATACATTGGTGGGCGGTGCAGGCCCCCCAGCACATCTGGCTGTGATGCTCAGTGACAGGCAACTGATGTGAGCACACTGGTAGGCGAGGCAGGCCCCTGGTGCTAATAGGCTCAAGGGAGGATTCCAGAGCGCGCCTGCCAGTTCTGGTGTCATCTAGGCAATGTGAGATCACATAAGTGGCTGCTGCCAACATCTCAGTCCCCAGGGGGAGTCCCAGCAGGAGGCTTTCTGGGATCGGCAAGTAGGTCTGACCCTGGCACCTTTCACACTGCTGCCTTTCTGCTTGAATTCAGATTGAGTGAGTTTTTGCCTGCACCCTTTAAGAGCAGTCTCAGTTTCCTACAGCCCTCTGGCTCTCCATAATGTGAACCCTGCTGGTTTTCAAAGTCAGACATTTTGGGGGCTCATCTTGGTGTGGGACCCCTGGGCTGGGGAGCCCAGTGTGCGGATTGGACTCCTCAGTCCTTGGGGAGGACCTCCTTTTTAAGGTCTTAATTGGTATATGGGAATAAATTTGACTTGTTTGTACTAATTTCTGATTTATTCAAATCAGAAATTTATTTATTTATTATAAAATTTATATTTATATTTATATTTATATATAAATATATATATTATATTTATATTTATATATTATATATATTATAAATATATTTATATTTATAATATTATATTTATATTTATATTTATAAAATTTATTTATTTGTTTTTTCCAGTAAATGTTTATTGAGTGTGTGCTGTCAGCCATTGTTTTACACCCTGAGGTCATAGTAGTAAAACAAAAGAGACAAAAAAATAAATCTCCCTTTGTGCATGTTGTGGGGGTAGACAATTTTATCTATCAGTTTATCTGTATAGTGTTAGATAGAGGAAAATGAAGAAAGGATGATGTATAGGGACTGTCTTGAGTGAGGGTGGGTTGAAGTGTTAAATAGGGTTGTCAGGGAAGGCCACATTGATAAGGTGACATTTGATTAAAGTCATGAAAGAGGTGAGGGAATGAGTCATGCAGATATCTAAGGGAAGTACATTCCAGACAGAAGGATCAGTAAGTGCAGAGATTGAGTAGAGAGCATGCCCAGATTACTCTAGAAATAGCGTGGAGGCCAATATGGCTGGACTGGATTGAACAATGGGGAGAATAGTAGGAGAGACAGTAAGAGAGGAAGCAGAGGATCATATCATGTGGGGTCTTGTAGAATGTAGACCACTGTAAGAACTTCAGTTTTCAGTTTTTAAAAAATTTTGTTTTTGTTTTGAGCAGAGGATTGACATGATTTAAATTATGTTTTGAAAGGAAGGTGACTGTTGAGGCTGCAAAGGAAGCAAAGGTAGAAGCAGGGAAAGTACTTAGGAAGCTCTTGCAGTTATCTAGGAAAGCACTGATGGTGGCTTGAACCTTTGTTTAGTAACATAAGAGGTGGTTTAAGATTCTGCATATATTTTAAAGTTGGAACCTAAAAAATTTCCTGATGGATTGGATATTGGGTCAGAGACAGAGGACTCAGAGGTGACCTTCAGTGTTTTGGCCTGAGTAACTGGGAAGATAGAGTTTCCATTTATTGAGATGGTAGAAATTACAAGAGGGGCACTTTTTGGATGGGGTTTCAGGTGAGGTGGTGAAGAACAGGGTTTGATTTTGGATATGTATATTTGAGATTCCTGTTAGACAGATGTCCAAGTGGGGATTCTAAGGATGTAGTTGAATATGAGTCTGGCAAACAGGAATTATGTGGATTGGAGATATAAATTTGGGTGTCATCAGTATTTGGATGGTATCTATTAAAACCATGAAACCAGATGAGATTATCAAGGATATAAATGTGGAGAAAGAAGAGAAAAGGACCAAGGCCACCCTAGGGTACTCTAACATTAAGGTATTTGGAGTAATGAAGAAGAACCAGAAAAAGAAAGTGAGAAGAAGTGGTCAGTGAGATAGGAAATCCCAAGAGTGTGTGGTGTCCTGGACACTAATTGAAGTTTCTGGGTCATGGTCATCTGTGACACATACTGCTGCCAAGTAAGTTGAGGGTCGAAAATTGACCATAGGTTTTAGCAATGTTGAGGAACTTGGTGACCTTGAGAAGAATAGTTTTGGTAGAGGAATGGAGTAAAAGCCTGTTTAGAGTAGATTTAAGAAAGTAAGGGAGTAGGGAAGTTGTAGACAATGAGAAGAGGCAGTTCTTTTGAGTAAAGGGAATTGAAAAAATGGGTAGCTGGAGGGGGAAGCATTTTGTGTGTATGAGTGAGGATGATTATGAAAGAAATGATAGCATGTGCATGTTTATGTGCTACTGGGAACGGCCTAGAAGACATGGAATAATTGATGATGGAGAGAGTGGGGACAGTTGATGGAGAACCATCCATGAGGAGGCAAGAAGGGATGGGATTTAGTGTACAAGTGCATCTTGTACTAGTGAGATTAACAAAAGGGAAGTAAGTTATATCCTGCCACAGCTAACTTTGAAATCAAAAAGTATTGAAAAAAAGTTAATGGTTCTAGCAAATGGATTACAACTTCTTATTTAAGTAGGTTTTTAGAGTTTACTCACTTGTGTTCCATGGCAGATATGGAAGATTAAAGTAGAAGTCATGAATCTTTTTTGCTCTTGATAGTAAATGGAATGATACTTCATACTTTGCTGTTTTGGGGGATGTACATTTGATAAAGAAAATCTGTGAAAACATAAAATAGCAAATGCACTTTTTTGGGTGTTCTTACGTGTTATAGCTATACCATTGTAGTTATTTATTGTATTACAAACCACTCCAAAACTTAGTGGCTTAAAACAGCATTCATTTGTTTTGCTCATTAATTTACAATTTCGGCAGAGTTTGGTAGAAACATCTCATCTCTACCCCATGTGGGTTGGAGCTACCTGATTGGGGATGGAGGATCTACTACCAGGATGGCTTACTCACATGACTGACAAATTGGTGCTGACCACTGGTTCCTCTCCACATGGACCTCTCTAATGGAGCCACTTGGATTTGCTCCTAATGTGGTGCTGGGTTCTAAGAGCAAGCCACCCCAAAGACAGAAAGTAGTTTTGAAAGCTGGCACACCTATATTCTCTTGGTCAAACAGCAGTATTACAGATTCAAGGGAGGGGACATAGGCATTCTCCTCCCATTTGAATGGAGGTGACTCAAATAATTTTGGACTCTTTATTTTAAAACTGCTACATATACCTTAATACAGGTAACAAAGGCATTTCTATCCCCATCCATTTTTCTGTGTTCATCTTAAATGCCAACATTACCATGAAACCTTTCTTCATCCCGTCACTGATTTTAATATCCCCCTTCCTGAACCCTTCATGGTACTTTGTTGTTTCCTTTTTTTGTGGCACTTACCTTGCATTAGTGTATGTTATAATTTTGTGTTATCTTTGCTTGCCACCTTTATATTGCAACTCTGAATTCCATTCAGTAGTGCTTTACTCATAGTGGTTGCTTAATAAGTGTGTTGTCAAGAGAAATAAAAGGAAACTTTTTTAAAGGATTCATAGATTTTGTTTAAATGTTGTAAAAAAGTGATTAACCAAATGAGACCTTGGTGAACTGCAAGGTGCAGGTTGTTTAAAATTGAGAGAGGTAGGAGACAAACTAGAGTAGAAATAAATCATCAAGGTGATGAAGAAAAATGTTTCAATAAATTAAGAGTACATTTTGCTTAATAGTTCTTTAAAAAACAGAGCAACAAAAAAGTAAACTCAACTAAAGGCTGGCAAGTGGTATATATTATTAGAAAATTTTCTGCTTGAAGATAGCTTTTGTATGGTCTCCTGAAATTAGGCTGAAATTCTCAATGTAGCAGGCAATAAAAATTCAGTTGATTAACAGTCTTATTCCATGTACAGCCTTACTTATTCTTGCATGTAACATAACATATTTATATTTTCTGGGGATGAGGACATGGATGTGTTTGGGAGGCCTTTATTCTGCCTACTATACCACGTAAGTTGGGTAATAGGCAGTTGGAAGTTCGTTATTAAAGTGCAGGAGGAACATAAATTTGTTTCATAGACTTTATTAAGCTCATACTCTGTGCCAGTACCTTGCCACATCCTGGGGCTATAAAGATGCAGTTACTGCCTATTAGCTCTTGGCTAAAAAAGTTATGCACATGTAAATAATCTTAACATACCAAGGACCACGGTGAAGGTCATCACGAATCACAGTGCATATGTTTTAATAACAATTTGCTTTGAGAACATGGTGGGAAAGGACTCTTCAGGTCTACTCTAAGATACCAAGAAGAGACCTTGGTACCTTGAGGGACTGCAAATAGTGCCATATGCCTGAAAAAGGGAGGTAGGGTTTATGTGAGGGAGGGATAATTATGAAGGATTTTGTATGCAGCATTACAGAGTTTGGGACTTTATCTTATATGCAACATGGGAACCACTGGAGGCTTTGCATTTTAGAAAGAACAGCTTTTGTTTGTTTGGTTTTGGTTTTTTCTTTTTTGTAACATGGAGAATGGATTGGAGAGAGCAAGGCTGAACACATGGAAATCAATTAGGATACCAACTAATATAGGTAAGAGATAAGGGCCTACACTAGATAGATTATTGCAAAGAAGTTGAAAACAGAAGACATTTAAGAGATAATTCAGATTTAAGAATAGATTGATAGGACTTGATGGCTATTAGATTTGGAAAGTGTGGAGTCGAAGGAAGAGTAAAGATTTTTAGCTTGAGCAACTGGTTAGATGTTAGTGTTATAAGCAAGATAAGGAACATAAGAATCAGAGTAGTAGGTTTGTGTTGAAGATACAACACAGCTTTTGGATCTGTTGAATGGGAGTTAAATCCAGGTGATATGGTTTATAGGTAGTTAGTTATTTCAAATGGAGCTTAGAAAAAAGTTGAAGTTATAGATACAGATTAGGAGTCATTGGGAAGCATAGGTGATATTTATTGAAACCATGGGATCGAGTGAAATTGCCCAGGGAGAGAAAATAGTGTAAGAGGACCTATAAGAACAGCTGTCCCCAACCTTTTTGGCACCAGGGACAGGTTTAGTGGAAGACAATTTTTCCACAGACCGGGGTGGGATAGGGGGTCGGGGTATGGTTCAGGCGGTAATGCAAGCGATGGGGAACGGCAGATGAAGCTTCACTCGCTCGCCCGCCACTCACCTCCTGCTGCGCGGCCCAGTTCCTAACAGGCCGTGGACCGATACTGGTCTGCGACCCTGTGTTTGGGGACCCCTGTATAAGAACATTAACATTTAAGTGTAGATGGAGAAAGAGGAGCCCAGGAAAAAGAAGAAATGATCAAAGTTAAGAGCAGAACTAAACTGGCATCTAGAAAGCTCAAGTGTAAGTAGGGATGATATCCGTTGTCATATTCTGCAAAGGGTCAAGTAAGTAGAAGACAGATGAGGCCCTTGTTCTTTGTAACAACCATGGAGGTAAGTATTCTCATTATGTGAGGAAGCTGAACTGAGAGATGTCAACTTGGAAAAGGCTGCATGCACATCTAATAAACAGGGTGGAGCTAAAATTTAAATCAAGACAGTTTGATTTCAGAATCTCTGCTTTTAACAACTATCTTATTATTTTAAACTTTGTTTTCTTCCTTTTGTTTATCATAAAATAGTAGTTTTTAATCTCATTTTGAGTCTGCTTCATTTTGAATTTAAAATTATAGACATGTTCTCATACTTGGTATGATTTTTATTGAATAGTTGATTGATCATTGATAAAGATGTTAAAACATCCTCTGGCCAAGAGGTGGCTTTATGGGACAGTCCTTATACTTAACCCGACTGACGTAGAATGCTTGGTAAATCTTTTTGGGGGATGGTATTTTACCCTTAAATGTGGGAAATGTTCAATATAACCGATATGACTTTGTTGAGTAGTAGAAACTTTTTAAGAGAATTATAATACAAAGCATTTGTAAGTGCCATGTAGCTAAAAGTAGATAAATCTTAGATATTTTAAATTGAGACTACCAGAATATTCCATAACACTTTACCAAATATAGATTTGGTATTGTATTGCTAGCTGTTTTCAACCATTGTCATGGTAACTCTTTGTTACCTGCTTTTCCTTTGTAAACATTGAAACTTTTTCTCCCTTTCCTGACTCTTCTGTATCAGTTTTCCCTTTTGTCTGCCTAATTTTAGATTTAGAAATTATTAAGCCACATCTCTTTTATGGAATGCTAGATATGGTGTTCTTTGTTAAATAGTTATAGACCTTACCTTTCAGTAGCATATGAGTGATGTTAAAAAATAGAGTGCCTTAGTTAATTTTCACTGGGTAAATGCACGCTCAGAGGATGCAGTCTCAAGTCTTTGTTCAAGAAGTGAAAGGATAATAGTAACTTTTAAGGTAGTCTAATAAATGTTAAGCATTTATTTATCTGCAAGAAAAATGTAATTTTTGAGTTATGTTTTACCTAAAAATCTGCTAAAGAAATGATTTACAATATTTGATGCCTTGTTTTTTAAAATTAATTCCAGTGACCAGATCTTTATATGACTTAATTGATCTCAGTACCTTTTGCAGCATTTAATGGCTTTGCTAATGTGTAACCATCTTTTAAGGTGTTCCTTGTGAATAAAAGATAATTAAGTGACCAGCTAATTTGCAGGAGTTATTAAGATACACTTAGTCTAGGTAAAATCTGAAGTTTTCTATAAACTGTAAGGAAAATAGCCAAATGTAAGGGCAGTTCCATTTATATAATGATGACATGCTTGTAATTTATTATTGCAGTGGCTAGGTTAGAGATTAAATTAAGAACCAATGGAAAATTAGTTGGTCCCACTAATTACAGATAAATGGTGATTTGAAATACTTAGCTGTATGAAAACACTGTCATCTGAAATATGTATTTAGTAAATGTGAGCTATCAACTTACAGATATTATCTTATTTAATTCTCATAACAATTCCGAGTTAGGATATTATTATCCTAATTTTACAGATAAAGAGACAGAGACTTAGTGAAGTTAGCCCACCTGTCGTCTTGTAGCTGCAGCCAGGATTCTAACCAAACCTTTTTGACCGCAGGGCCCATGTTCTTAACTAGTAGACTAGATTATAGTAAACTGAAATCTGATGCTCAAGCTGTACTTTTGATTGCAATGAACTTTTCATGAAAATCTTTAACTGTCAAATAGAGTCCAAATCTAAACTGTTTTGCTTCTGGAAATACGCGTTTTTTACCAGTCATGCCAATTAAAATTTAACTTCTTTAATTTTAGCCTACAGTTTCAGGATTTGTGATAATTTAAGGTGATATGTAGAATTAAAAAGCTAGAAGTGCATCTTTATTTGAGATCTTACCATCGACATTCAAGTAAGATATTGGTGGGTATGGGGAACGAAAGGATTGAATTTTATGTTATCGAGTAGGCAGGGGATCATGAAACTTTCTGTAAAGCACTGGATAGTAAATATAGTAAATGGCTTTGAGAGCCATATGGTCTCTGTCATAACTACTCTTCTAAAGTAGCCATAGACAGTATGTAAACAACAGCATTATTGTGTTTCAAAAAGAGGCAGCAGCCTGGATTTGGCACATCTGCCCACTTCTTGTAATTTTTGCAAGAAAAAGATAAGATTTGTTTATGATAATATATTGTTTATGCAGAGTGGAAGTTTTCCTTTGTAAACTGTATTGGCAAAAAAAGTTTGCCCAGAAAGATAGCAGTAGTATAAAGGAGAATGGGAAGCTAATGGTACCTAATAGTAAAGAATACTTTTACAGCATTTCTATGACTACTTTGATTAATTACTTCATAAATACTTGATAATTACAGAATATACTTATTTACTCATTTCTTAGCATTACCATTTTTTTATCTTGAAAAAACAATTCTACAGTTTTCACTGGCATTTTCACTATTTCTGATAAACTTTCTTTATCATAACTTGGGAAGGATTGTTGTAAAAAGATACGATGCATAACTGGGTGATGATTTTATTTTATTTGAATTTATTTTGAAAAATAATATCAGCAGGTAGACTTAGATCAAGGCTTGTTGTGTACATATATACATGTAGTTGAATTGTAGGTTCAGAAGTGGAGTACTCTACAGTCAGCTTTCAGTGTCACATTTTATAGATTTCTTATTACAAGTAGTTTTGACCCTACAGATGCTTTCTAGTGCCACAAAACATTATTAAATGTAAGTCATTTGTGATATTGACTAATGGTGGTATGTTGGATGTTGAACCTAATATATACTTTTTATTCTTATTCTTAGAGATTCGTCAGCGACCTGCAGCTCAAAGAAACCTTTCTCCAGCACCAGCAGGCTCTAGCCAGGGCTCTCCCCCAAAAGTTCCAGTATCTCCTGGACCACCAAAGGACACTTCGGCCCCTGGTGGACCCCCAGAAAGAACTGTTATTCCAGCCCTATCGTCAAATGTGTTACCAAGACGTTTTGGATCCCCTGCTACTTCAGTGCCTGGAATGGGTAAACAGAGCACTTAATGTTATTTACAGTTTCTATTGTTTTCTCTGGTTACCAATAAAACGGACCATTTTCAGACAGTATGGAAATGGCATTTCATTTGGAAATAGCAGAGCAGTTATCTGATTAAGCAGGAGTTCCATATTCAATTAGCCATAACTCTTTACAGCTGGCACCTTGTGATACTGAAACCTATTTCTTGAGCTCATTTAACTGTTATGGCTTCTTTGTTTAAATGGCAATAAAACTTTGTAGTATTCTGTAGTCAACAGTATAGCATATCTTTTTATATTCAGCTTTAGAATGGTCCCAGATTTATATAAAATGAGGATAGAAGAGAACATTTTTGGAATGTATTCATCCTTTTTGCTAGCCCCTTCATATATATTTTTAAATATGACAATTACTTAACATATTTCAGGAAGAATATTCATGTGTTGTGGTGTATAATACTATTAATGTTAGTGTGGGCTTGGTAGATTTTTCTTTTTTTAAGCCATAGAACCTTAGTATTTTCTGACAGATACTTTAACATAAAGTTCTATTGAATTAATAACATATTGCCTTTACTACTATTTCATTTCTTTGGATTCTCTTTTTTCAGTGCTGTAGATCTCTAGGGGAAGATCCCATTTTTGGAGTGTAATAGATAATATTACCCTGCAGCTTTCTTTTGGAGTGTGATTGGGACATGGAAGTCCACTACATCAGCAGATCACATTAGTTTATGTAGATTTCCATGTCTGATTATTGAATATAATAGTAAATTATCTTATTTTAGAATATTTAATTTTAATTTAGATTACTTTCATATTTCATGACTAATTACATATAATTTATAATGATTTTGAGGCTAGTTAGTAGTTGATATCAGGTATTCAGGGCACTTATGTAATAAAATCAATAAGCAATCTAAATGTTACTAATGCAGTAGACCTTTTTTCCTGCTTTTTCTTCAAAAAAAGCAGTATAAGATTTTAGAAAACTAGAAAACTATTAATTTATAAATGCATTAAGAAAGCTAGCTACAAATGAAATGAATACAAAACATAACTTTTAATTATTGGTTATTGAAAAAATACTTTTAAACTTGACATATAATGATCTCACTCAAGGCAGCCATATATTTTGTGAAGTTGAGTAAATTAAAGTGATTGAAAATTATTCATCTTTCAGTTGTTATCTAGTTGATCCAAGATACCCATATTTGTAAAGTTCTTAGTTGTTTAATGAAAGAACTTTTTTGTGAGAATGCATGAGTTATATACATTTGTGTAACTAGTTTTAAAGAAATAAAAGTTTAGCAATTTATATAAAATAATAAAAATTATATACTAGCACATGTAAGAACAGGATTATAGCAGGAGCAATGGCCTACCATTTCATGATCATGTAAATATAACATATTTTACTGAAGTTTTTAATTAGTTTCTGTGTAAAAGACTTTGTATTTAAGTTGTACATTGCCAAAAGTATGAATGAGTTAAGTGATTTCTTACAGAGAAGATTAATAATTCATATTTTCATTATGCCATATTTGTGGAAGAGAATCAATTTAATGTGTATTACCACAGGGCTCCCATATGTTTGGAAATTAATAACCAGCAGGTACTTGATAATTTGCCAAGCTGTGTAAAAATGACCAGTATTCCTACAATGATTGCTCTTGATGTTTTTATTAATTACTGTTACCCATAACAGCATGAATACAAAGATGTGTTATTTTAAAAGTTATTAGTATGCAAGGGAGTTAAGATAGTTTTATGAAATCTGTCGTTTTATTTATCCAGATTCCTTTCTGGACATTTTCAATTTAAACATGTAGAAGTAAAATACTCCAGCAAAAGTTAAGTTGGCTTAAATGCTTTCAAAATCTAATTTGGCATGTTTATTCAAGTTGAAAATTTGGTAATGAGGGATGACACTTAATGTCTACATTCAAGTTAATGTTTTGATGATAATGGTTGAATGTTGTTAGTACGACTATACCAATAACTGATGAAATCTGAAAAATGTACTTGATTTGTAATACTAAAAACTTATTCTAGAACCTAAATTTCATTTACTAGCTATAATTCTACATCATTTGCCTTTTTAAAGATGGTAACAACCTTTAGATTTGTGATTATTTACAAAGCAAATCTCTTTCTTATCTTTTAACATATTAATATCATATTGCTGCCCTAAAGCCATTTTTTAATGCTTTAAAGTTTTTGTCACAGTCATTTTGAAAACCTTTTATCCATGTATTGCAGGGTTTATTCCAACAAGACCGCATTTTGTTTCAAAGTCTTCTACGAGTCTCCCCGTACCTCCATTGCTGCCTATCTTACTCTTATCTGGCCTTGTTTTACAAAGGCAAACATCACATCTTATTTATTTTATTCTCTCACTTTCTTCTCAGTGCCTTCTGTGTAGTCTCTCAGTTCAGAGTATCTCCTGCACACAGTTCTGTTTCAGTTTCAGAGACTGTGGAGTTAACAACTCATAAAGTTTGAATGTGCAATTCTTTGTTTTTGTTGCTACTGTTTTTATATGATGTAATCATTAACTAAATTCTGGGTTATTCCTCCATTCCCCATTCTCCATTCATCTCCTCTGATACTGGCTAATTTATTACATGAACACAATGTATCTCTCTATTTATTTAGATCTTCTCTTGTTTCTCTCAACAATGTTTTGCAGTGTTCAGTATATAGGTTTTGCACCTTTTGGGGGTTAAACGTACATCTAATTTTTTCATGTTTTTATCCTATTTTAAATGATACTTTATCAACTATTTCCATTGTTCATTGCTAACATATATAGAAATAGAGTTGATTTTTGTATATTGATCTTGTATCCTGTAATATTGCTAAACTCACTTGTTAGTTCTGATAGCTTTTTTTTCTTATAGATTCCATAGTATTTTCTACTTAGGCTGTCAGATTGTAAGTAAGGACAATTTTACTTCTTCTTTTAAAATCTGGATTCCTTTCATTTCTTTTTCTTGCCTTATTACACTAGCTAGAACCTTTAGTGCAGTGTTAAATAGAAGTGGTGAGAGCAGACATCCTTGCCTTATTGCTGATCTTAGGAGGAGAGCATTTACTTTTTCTTCATTCAGCCTGATGTAAGCTATCGGGTTTTTGGTTTTTTTTTAATAGATAGCCTTGGTCAGATTGAGGAAGTACCCTTCCAATCCTAGTTGCAAAGGTTTTTATCAGTAAAAGATGATGGATTTTGTCAAATGCTTTTTCTGCATCTATTGAGATGCTCATGTAGGGTTTTAGTTTTTTTTTTGTTTTAACATCACTATTTCACATGGTGAAATACACTGATTGATTTTTTAAAAATAAATTTATTTATTTTTGGCTGCATTGGGTCTTTGTTGCTGTGCGTGGGCTTTCTCTAGTTGGGGCAAGCGGGGGCTACTCTTCGTTGCAGTGTATGGGCTTCTCATTGTGGTGGTTTCTCTTGCTGCGGAGCACAGGCTCTAGGCACAGGGGCTTTAGTAGTTGTGGCACATGGGCTCTAGAGTGCAGGCTCAGTAGTTGTGGCACACGGGCTTAGTTGCTCTGCGGCATGTGGGATCTTCCCGGACCAGGGCTCAAACCCATGTCCCCTCCATTGGCAGGTGGATTCTTAATCACTGCTCCACCAGGGAAGCAGGGAAGTCCCTGATTGGTTTTTTTAACATTGATTTTTGGATGTTAAACCACCTAGCTTTCCTGAGGTAAATTTCACTTGGTCATGATGTTTTATTATTTTATATATATTGTTGGATTCAATTTGCTAAAACTTTGTTAGAAATATTTACATCAATTTTCCTTAGGGATATTGGTCTGTAGTTTTGTTTTTGTTTTTTGTTTTTTCTTGTAATTTTTTTTTTCTGGTTTTGGTATCAGAGTAATGCTGGCCTCACTATGAGAAGGTATTTTCTCATCTTTAATTTTATGGACAAGTTTGTGTAGAAATGGTATTATTTCTTTGTTCGAATTTTATTTTATTTTTTAATAGAGCGGGTTCTATTAGTTACCTTTTTTATACATATTAGTGGATATATGTCAATCCCAATCTCCCAATTCATCACACCCCCACCACCCGCTTTCCCCCCTTGGTGTCCATACATTTGTTCTGTACATCTGTGTCTCTATTTCTGCCATGCAAACCAGTTCATCTGTACCATTTTGCTAGATTCCACATATATGCGTTAATATATGATATTTGTTTTTCTCTTTCTGACTTACTTCACTTTGTATAACAGTCTCTAGGTCCATCCACGTCTCTACAAATGACCGAATTTTGTTCCTTTTTGTGGCTGATATTCCATTCTGTATATGTACCACATCTTCTTTATCCATTTGTCTGTCAGTGGACATTTAGGTACTTCCATGACCTGGCTATTGTAAATAGTGTGGCAGTGAATATTGAGGTGCATGTGTCTTTTTGAGTTATGGTTTTCTCTGGGTATATGCCCAGTAGTGGTATTGCTGAGTCATATGGTAATTCTATTTTTAGTTTTTTAAGGAACCTCCATACTGTTCTCCATAGTGGCTGTATCGATTTACATTCCCACCAACAGCGCAAGAGGGTTCCCTTTTCTCCACACCCTCTCCAGCATTTATTGTTTGTAGATTTTCTGATGATGCCCATTCTTACTGGTGTGAGGTGATACCTCATTGTAGTTTTGATTTGCATTTCTCTAATAATTAGTGATGTTGAGCACCTTTTCATGTGCTACTTGACCATCTGTATGTCTTCTTTGGAGAAATGTCTATCTGGTCTTTTGCCCATTTTTTGATTGGGTTGTTTGTTTTTTTTTAATATTGAGCTGCATGAGCTGTTTATATATTTTGGAGATTAATCCTTTGTCTGTTGATTCATTTGCAAATATTTTATCCCATTCTGAAGGTTGTCTTTTCATCTTGTTTGTAGTTTCCTTTGCTTTGCAAAAACTTTTAAGTTTCATTAAGTCCCATTTGTTTATTTTTGTTTTTATTTCCATTACTCTGGGAGGTGGATCAAAAGAGATCTTGCTGTGATTTATGTCAGAGTGTTCTTCCTATGTTTTCCTCTAAGAGTTTTATAGTGTCTGGTCTTACATTTAGGTCTCTAATCCATTTTGAGTTTATTTTTGTGTATGGTGTTAAGGAGTGTTCTAATTTTATTCTTTTACATGTAGCTGTCCAGTTTTCCCAGCACCACTTATTGAAGAGACTGTCTTTTCTCCATTGTATATTCTTGCCTCCTTTATCAAAAATAAGGTGACCATATGTGCGTGAGGTTTATCTCTGGGCTTTCTATCTTGTTCCATTGATCTATGTTTCTGTTTTTGTGCAAGTACCATATTGTCTTGATTACTGTAGCTTTGTAGTATAGTCTGAAGTCAGGGAGTCTGATTCCTCCAGCTCTGTTTTTTTCCCTCATGACTGCTTTGGCTATTCGGGGTCTTTTGTGTCTCCATACAAATTTTAAGATGATTTGTTCTAGTTCCATAAAAAATGCCATTGGTAATTTGATAGGGATTGCATTGAATCTGTAGATTGCTTTGGGTAGTATAGTCATTTTCACAGTATTGATTCTTCCAATTCAAGAACATAGTATATCTCTCCATCTGTTGGTATCATCTTTAATTTCTTTCATCAGTGTCTTATAGTTTTCTGCATACAGGTCTTTTGTCTCCCTAGGTAGGTTTATTCCAAGGTGCTTTATTCTTCGTGTTGCAGTGGTGAATGGGAGTGTTTCATTAATTTCTCTTTCAGATTTTTCATCATTAGTGTATAGGAATGCAAGAGATTTCTGTGCATTAATTTTGTATCCTGCTACTTTACCAAATTCATTGATTAGCTCTAGTAGTTTTCTGGTGGCATCTTTAAGATTCTCTATGTATAGTATCATGTCATCTTCAAATAGTGACAGTTTTACTTCTTCTTTTCCAATTTGTATTCCTTTTATTTCTTTTTCTTCTCTGATTTCTATAGCTAGGACTTCCAAAACTATGTTGAATGATAGTGGCGAGAGTGGACATCCTTGTCTTGTTCCTGATCTTAGAGGAAATGCTTTCAGTTTTTCACCATTGAGAATGATGTTTGCTGTGGGTTTGTCATATACGGCCTTTATTATGTTGAGGTAAGTTCCCTCTGTGCCCACTTTCTGGAGAGCTTTTATGATAAATGGGTGTTGAATTTTGTGAAAAGCTTTTTCTGCATCTATTGTGATGATCATATGGTTTTTATTCTTCAATTTGTTAATATGGTGTATGACACTGATTTGCATATATTGAAGAATCCTTGCATTCCTTGGGTAAACCCCACTTGATCATGGTGTATGATCCTTTTAATGTGCTGTTGGATTCTGTTTGCTAGTATTTTGTTGAGGATTTTTGCATCTATGTTCATCGGTGATATTGGCCTGTAGTTTTCTTGTGACATCTTTGTCTGGTTGTGGTATCAGGGTGATGGTGACCTCATAGAATGAGTTTGGGAGTGTTCCTTCCTCTGCAATTTTTTGGAAGAGTTTGAGAAGGATGCATGTTAGCTCTTCTCTAAATGTTTGATAGAATTCACCTGTGAAGCCATCTGGTCCTGGACTTTTGTTTGTTGCAAGATTTTATATCACAGTTTCAATTTCATTACTTGTGATTGGTCTGTTCGTATTTCTATTTCTTCCTGGTTCAGTCTTGGAAGGTCATACCTTTCTAACAATTTGTCGATTTCTTCCAAGTTGTCCATTTTATTGTTACAGAGTTGCTTGTAGTAGTCTCTTAGGATGTTTTGTATTTCTGCAGTGTCTGTTGTAACTTCTCCTTTTTCATTTCTAATTTTATTGATTTGAGTTCTCTCCCTCTTTTTCTTGATGAGTCTGGCTAAAGGTTTATCAATTTTGTTTATCTTCTCAAAGAACGAGCTTTTAGTTTTATTGATCTTTGCTGTTGTTTTCTTTGTTTCTATTTCATTTATTTCTGCCCTGATCTTTATGATTTCTTTCCTTGTATTAACTGTGGGTTTTGTTTGTTCTTCTTTCTCTAGTTCCTTTAGGTGTAAGGTTAGATTGTTTATTTGAGATTTTTCTTGTTTCTTGAGGTAGCATTGTATTACTATAACCTTCCCTCTTAGAACTGCTTTTGCTGCATCCCGTAGGTTTTGGATCATTGTGTTTTCATTGTCATTTGTCTCTAGGTATTTTTTGATTTCCTCTTTGATTTCTTCAGTGATCTCTTGGTTATTTAGTAACGTATTGTTTAGCCTCCATGTGTTTGTGTTTTTTACGTTTTTTCCCCTTTAATTGATTTCTAATCTCATAGCGTTGTGGTCAGAAAAGTTGCTTGATATAATTCCAGTTTTCTTAGATTTACCAAAGCTTGATTTGTGACCCAAGATGTGATCTATCCTGGAGAATGTTCCATGTGCATTTGAGAAGAAAGTGTAATCTGCTGTTTTTGGATGGAATGTCCTATAAATATCAATTAAATCTATCTGGTCTATTGTGTCATTTAAAGCTTGTGTTTCCTTAGTAATTTTCTGTCTGGATGATCTTTCCTTTGGTGTAAGTGAGGTGTTAAAGTCCCCCAGTATTATTGTGTTACCGTAAATTCCCTCTTTTAGAGCTGTTAGCATTTGCCTTATGTATTGAGGTGCTCCTATGTTGGGTGCATACATACTTATAATTGTTATATCTTCTTCTTGGATTGATCCCTTGATCATTTCATAGTGTCCTTCCTTGTCTCTTGTAACATTCTTTATTTAAAGTCTATTTTATCTGATATGAGTATCGCTACTCCAGCTTTCTTTTGATTTCCATTTGCATGGAATATCTTTTTCCATCCCCTCACTTTCAGTCTGTATGTGTCCCTAGGTCTGAAGTGGGTCTCTTGTAGACAGCATATATACGGGTCTTGTTTTTGTGTCCCTTCAGCGAGCCTGTGTCTTTTGGTTGGAACATTTAATCCATTCGCATTTAAGGTAATTATTGATATGTATGTTCCTATGACCATTTTCTTAATTGTTTTGGGTTTGTTTTTGTAGGTCCTTTTCTTCTCTTGTGTTTCCCACTTAGGGCAGTTCCTCTGGCATTTGTTTTAGCTCTGGTTTGGTGGTGCTGAATTCTCTTAGCTTTTGCTTGTCTGTAAAGTTTTTGATTTCTCTGTTGAATCTGAATGAGATCCTTGCCGGATAGAATAATCTTTGTTGTAGTTTCTTCCCTTTCATCACTTTAAATACATCATGCCACTGCCTTCTGGCTTGTAGGGTTTCCACTGAGAAATCAGCTGTTAACCTTATGGGAGTTCCCTTGTATGTTATTTGTCATTTTTGCCTTGTTGCTTTCAATAATTTTTCTTTGTCTTTAGTTTTTGTCAATTTGATTACTATGTGTATTGGCATGTTTCTCCTTGGGTCTTTCCTGTATGGGACTCTCTGCACTTCCTGGACATGGGTGGCTATTTCTTTTCTCATGTTAGCGAAGTTTCCAGCTGTAATCTCTTCAGATATTTTCTCGCATCCTTTCTCTCTCTCTTCTTCTTCTGAGACCCCTATAATGTGAATGTTGGTGTGTTTAATGTTGTCCCAGGTGTCCCTATTTTGTTCCGTGGCAGTGAAATCCACCATTCTGTCTTCCAGGTCATTTATCTGTTCTTCTGCCTCAGTTATTCTGCTATTGATTCCTTCCATTGTATTTTTCATTTCAGTTATTGTATTGTTCCTCTCTGTTTGTTTGTTCTTTAGTTCTTCTAGGTCTTTGTTAAACATTTCTTTCATCTTCTGAGTCTTTGCCTCCATTCTTTTTCCGAGGTCCTGGATCATCTTCGCTATCATTATTCTGAAATCTTTTTCTGGAAGGTTGCCTATCTCCACTTCATTTAGTTGTTTTTCTGGGGTTTTATTTTGTTTCTTCCTCTGGTACATAGTCCTCTGACTTTTCATTTTGTCTTGCTGTGAATGTGGTTTTTGTTCCACAGGCTGCAGGATTGTAGTTCTTCTTGCTTCTGCTGTCTGTCCTGTGGTCTGGTATTATTTCTTAATAATAAATTAAAATTTTACAGGTTAAAGTACCTGAGCCTGGTGTTTTCTTTGTGGAAGGTTTTTTTTTTCAACTAAAAATTCAGTTTTTTAAAGGGAAAACTACAGACTAATATCCCTCATGAACATGGATGCAAAAATTCTCAACAAAATTTTAGCAAATTGAATAGTTATGTTATTCTTGTTGAGTGAGTTGTGGTAGTTTGGTAGTCTTTCGAGGAATTTATTTCATCTAACTTTTAGAGTTTATTGGCATAAAGTTATTCATAATATACCCTTCTTATTCTTTTTTTTTTTTTTTTTTTTTTTTTGCGGTACGTGGGCCTCTCACTGTTGTGGCCTCTCTTGTTGTGGAGCACAGGCTCCGGACGCGCAGGCTCAGCGGCCATGGCTCACGGGCCCAGCCGCTCCGCGGCATGTGGGATCCTCCCAGACTGGGGCACGAACCTGCGTCCCCTGCATCAGCAGGCGGACTCTCAACCACTGCGCCACCAGGGAGGCCCCCCTTCTTATTCTTTTAATATCTTTACTATCTCTATTTATGTCATTTCTCTCATTCTGTTTTTTATAAATTTATTTATTTATTTATACATTTATTTATTTTTGGCTGCATTGGGTCTTCATTGCTACATGCAAGCTTCCTCTAGTTGCAGCAAGTGGGGGCTGCTCTTCGTTGCAGTGTGCAGGCTCCTCACTGCAGTGGCTTTCTTGTTGTGGAGCACATGCTTTTAGGTGCCTGGGCTTCAGTAGTTGTGGTGCATGGGCTCAGTAGTTGTGGCTCATGTGCTCTAGACCGCAGGCTCAGTAGTTTTGGCTCACGAGCTTAGTTGCTTCTTGGCATGTGGGATCTTCCTGGTTCAGGGCTCGAACCTGTGGCCCCTGCATTTGCAGACAGATTCTTAACCACTGCACCACCAGGGAAGTCCGTCTCATTCTTAACGTTAGTATTTTGTATCTTCCTTTTTTTTTTCCCCCGGATTAGTCTGGCTAGAGGTTTATCAATTCAGTTGGTCTTCTGAAAGAACTAGCTTTTCTCTATTATTTTTGTATTTTCTCTTTTATTAATTCCCTTTCTGATCTTTATTATTTCCTTTATTCTGTTTACTTCAGGTTTCATTAGCTGTTTCCTTTGTGGTTCTTAAGGTGGAAGCTGAATTCATGGATTTTAGGCCTATCCTGTTTTGTAGGTGTTTAGTGGTATAGTGTTCAGTGTTATAAATTTTCCTCTAAGTATTGCTTTAGGTGCATGTCATAAATTTTACATGTTTTTTTGTTTTGTTTTCATTCAGTTAAAAATGCTTTCTAATTTCTTTTTTGATTTTTCTTTAAAGCCTGGATTTTTTATATGTCTATTATTTATTCTCCAAAAATTTGGATATTTTCTTAATGTCTTTTGTTGCTGATTTCTAATTTAATTCTATTGTTATCAGAAAACATACTTTGTATTATTGAATCTTCTTAAATGTATTGAGACTTGATTTATATCTCATACTATCATTTGTCTTAGTGTATGTTTTATGTTCACTTGAAAGGAATATATATTCTGTTCCTGTTGGGTAGAATGGCTATAAATGTCAATTAGGTCAAGTTGGTAGTAGATAGTATTGTATGTCATTAATGATTTTCTGTCTGTTTGTTCTGTGAATTATTGAGAGAATGCTATTGAAATCTCTGACTATAATTGTGTCTTTGTTTCTTTTTGTAGTTCTGTTAGTTTTTGAAACTCTGTTATGATGCACATATATGTTTAGGATTATTATGTCTTCTTGATGAATTGACTCCTTGTCATTATGAAATTACCCTTTTTATCCCTGATTATATTCTTTGCTCCAGAACCTACTCTGATTGCTATTAATACAAGTGCTCCAAGTTTCTTTTGATTAGTGTTAGTGTATTTATATATTTTTCCTGTTATTTACTTTTAACCTGTTTGTGTCTTTATATTTAAAATGGGGTTTTTGTGAGCAGCATCTATTGGGTCTTGCTTTTTTATCCATTCTGACGATCTTTGCCTTATAGTGAGGATGTTCAGGCCACATACATTTAATGTAATGATTAGTATGTTTAGGTTTGAGTTTAAATCTTTTATTGTGCTATTTTTTTTTCTATTTGTCCCATCTGTTCTGCTACCTTTCTCCTGTTTTCTGCCTTCTTGTGGGTTGAGTGTCCTTTATGATTCCATTTAATTTTTTTTGTTGCCTTATCAGCTATAGTGCTTTTTTGTTTTTGTTATTTTAGCAGGTATTTTAGAGTTTGCAGTATGTATCTTTAAGTTGTCACAGTTCATCTCAAGTAATATGATACCACTTCTCACATAGTTTACGAATCAAACTACAGTGTACTTATGTTTCTCTCCTTCTGGCCTTTGTGCTATTGTTGTCATACATTTTGCTTATATATCTATTATAAACCCCAGAAGAAATTACAGATATCCCCACATTTTGAAAGTTCACTTTATACCACTTTGCTTTTATGAAAGACCTACATTAGTACCTGTTTCCACTAACTGAAAGAAATCGGAAGAGGGTTTTCACTTTTACAAAAAAAGGTGGAAAGCAAAAATAGCGTTTAGCATTTGTTTTGCAGTGAGCTGTTATAGAGGCAGCGCACATCCTGAGCAGCAAGAGTGGCACCGCCAAGCTCCTTCCCTGGGAACTACACTCAGCATCTCAGCATCAAGCCGCCATAGCTTTGAACTTTGTCTGTGAACATCTGTGTTTTATCTCAATTTATTTTGTGCATCCATTAGCAAGATGTATCCTAAGGTAATTGCTTCTTCACTTTATGCCATTTTGGCTTACAAAAGCTTTCATGGGAAATTTTGGACAGGAAGGGAAATCATGTATTACTTTTTCTTTAAGCCACTGATTATTTTTTAAAGTGATTTAAATAATAAATTTTATATATTTACCCACATGGTAACCATTTCAGGTACTCCTCTTTCTTTTGTGTAGATCCAGCTTTCTGTCTGATGTCATTTTTCTTCTGCCTGAAGGATTTCTTTTAACATTTCTTGTAGTACAGTTCTGCTAGTGATGAATTCTTTCAGTTTTGTATGTCCAAAAAAAGTCTTCATTTTGCCTTCATTTTTAAAAGATGTTTTCATTAATACAGAGTTCTAATTTGATAGTTTTTCTTTCAGAACTTTAAAGATACTGTTTCACTGTCTTCTGGCTTGCTTATATTCTGATGAGAAATCTGTCATTCTTATTTCTGTTTCTCTGTATATAATGTATCTTTTTCTGACTGCTTTTAAGATTTTCCCTCTATCACTGATTTTAAGCAGTTTGAGTATGCTGTGCCTTGGCACAATATTATTTATATTTCTTGTGCTTAGGGTTTGTTGATATTCTTGGGTCTGTGTGTTTGTTTACCGTTTTCATCCAATTTGGAAAATTTTTGTGCATTATTTCTTCAAATATATTTTTCTTTCCCTCTCTCTCCTCTTCTGAACTTCAGTTATATGTATACTAGGTGCTTGAGGTTGTTCCACAGCTCACTGATGATTTGTTCATTTAAAAATCTTTTTAGACTTTGTGTTTCATTTTGTATGGTTTCTGTTGCTCTGCCTTCAAGTTTACTAATTTTTTTTTGTAATGTCCAAACTGCTATTCATTTCATCTGTGGATTTTTTAATCAAGATATTATAGATTTCATCTGTAGAGATTCAATTTGGATCTTTTAAATTTTTTTCATGTCTCTACTTAACATATTAAATCTTTCCTCTGGATTCTCAAGCATATGGAATATAGTCATAATAAGTGTTTTAGTATATTTGTCTATTAATGCTGTCATCTTTGTCATTTCTGGGTCACTTTTGATTGATTTTTCTCATATGGGTTGTATTTTCCTGCTAATTTGCATGTCTAATAATTTTTTATCTGATGTCAGACATTGTAGATTTAACCTTATTGGGTACAGGATGTTTTCATATTCCTATACAAAGCTCCTCTGAATACTTACCCGATGACCTGTGAGTTATGAAGTTTTCCACCCTGGCTGGTGGGAACATGTGATATTTTTGATCCCATGTGAGCACTGGTAGCTTTAGTATTCTGGGGCAGTTATTTCTCTGTCCTCAGGTAGTCTTCCTCATATGCATCCTGGGCAGATCTTTGGTGTTCTTGCTCTGTGCATTCTCTCCTCTCTGGTACTCTTTCCAGTGAACTCAACCTGTCTTGGCCTCCCCAGAGTTCCAGCTTTATCTCCTCAACTCAAGGAGACTGATGAACTTCACCTGGATTTACCCTGCCTGAGTTGCTACCTGGAAACTCTCTCCAGGCAACAGGTTGGGGACAGTTGGCTGTTGGCAGTTGGCAGTAGGCTCATCTTATTTGCTTTTTGTCTTTCAGGGATCTTTATCCTACATTGCCTGATATCCAGTGTCTTTAAAACCATTGCATCACATATTTTACACAGTATTTTAGTTGTTTTAGGTGGGAAGATTAAATCTGACCCTGGTTATTCTATTGTGGTACAAAGTGGAAGTCCCCTAGTTTATTATTACATAAACTTTTAAGAGTCTGAGCATTTTAAAAATTAATTTGTACAGAACTCAACATAGCTTTATTCCTTAATAGATTATGTTCCTGGTTTTAATATAGCACATGTATAAATATATTTTTTGTAGTACAGTATTTTCAATGAAAATTTGAATACAGAGGTTAATAACAATATTATTTTTGTTTTGTTAAAATCATTTAAAAGTTCTGACAAGCATAGATAGTTTTTGGCAACTGAATTAAAGTTTAAATGTATTTTATACATATAAGTTATATATATATTTATTTATTTACTAGGTCTTCATCCTCCTGGTCCACCTTTAGCAAGACCTATTCTGCCCCGAGAACGAGGTGCTCTGGATAGAATTGTTGAATATTTAGTTGGTGATGGTCCACAGAACAGGTAATGTTTACTAGGGTGGTAGATAAATGAAAATGAAGAAAAGATTATTGGTTAGGGTATGTGTGTGTGCACATGTACTAGATGTTCTACAACTTTGTGGTTCTTGTTTCCTGATTTTAGAACATAATGGAGTATTTTATAGCCCTGCAAAAGAGTACATATTCAATTATTTTTTAGTAATAGCTTAAAGTAGCTAGATAAAACATTTAAAAATGTATTATATATAACAGAAAAACTATTGTAACTCTGCTATGTTATAACCATACTATAAGGTAATTTTTAGAGAAACTGAATCATTTCATTGACTCTTCTGAACTTGAAGAGCATGTAAATAGTGAAAAGTTGGTAGGTTGTAAGAAATGGAGTTTTATAAATGTGAGTACTGGACTTGACGGTGATAATTTTAATAACAGTGAGGACAATTTCATGTATTTGGCACTTACAGTTCCAAAATGCTTCTCCAGTTATTATCTTAATTGATCCTTGTAATAACTCTAGGATTATAGGTATGATGTGAGCAGAGCAATTATTATAGTATAGACTTTTAAGTAATTCTTAGGATATTCTTAGAGTAGATATTTGACAAGGTTATTGGTTAATATTATCGTTTTAATAAAGGGACTAGAATTTAATGTTAATGTAAAAAATTATATGTTATTCAAAACAGAGTATGTTGTTTGATAGGGCCAAGTATTTGTTAAGTACATATGCAGAGAACAGAAAGATTACATAAGTAGAAAATGCAGAAGATGTTTAAGTGTAACTGGGATAGATACAGGAATCATGATGTACAGAAATTAACCTTTGGACTGGACTAAACAAAATTAAATTCATTTCTTTACTACAAGACATCTCAGAGGTTTTAATAATACTGTGAATCTCTAAGAGGTTTCATCTTTTCCAGTCTTATCTGACCACAGATTTGGGGTCTGTCATCCCCAGGAATATATGTTAGAAAACATTAAAATTTAAGTGTTCTGTTATCAGATATGTTTCTGCTTACTTAGTAAGAGTATTTTCATTTGAGTGTTTCTTAGTTTATTTTTAATTTGATGTATAAATTATATTTTAAAATAGTTGAAATTTTGACTGTTAGCATGTTTAAAGAGTATTGTTTATTGTTTTATAAGTAATATCTAATCTACTATGACATGTTTAGCTATATTAAATGCTATGTACTGTGTACTTTAGCTGTGATGACTGAAGTAGCCTCTCCCATGGGTTTTATCTGCATTTGTAACTGGTCTATTCATTTTTCCTTTTGGTGTAGGTATGCCCTTATATGTCAGCAGTGTTTTTCTCACAATGGCATGGCTTTGAAAGAAGAATTTGAATACATTGGTAAGAATTATTTGGCAGTTAGGTTTAAATGTTTTAAATATTTCATTCTATGCCAATTCCCATGTAATGCCATTTTATTTTAGGTACTACTCTTTATATGTTGTTCAGGCATATTGTAGAACACAGAGCAAAGTAGGAAAGACAACTCAGGTTTTTTTCTTCGTACAGTATACAGTTGTTCTTTTTTTTTTTTTTTTTTTTTGCCATGCGGTATGGCATGTGAGATCTTAGTTCCCCGACCAGGGATCGAACCCACTTCCCCTGCATTGGAAGCATGGAGTCTTAACTACTGGACCGCCAGGGAAGTCCCTAGGCCAGTTGTTCTTAAACTTCACTGTGCATCAGAATCGCATGAAGAGCTTTTAAAAATTGTGATGCCCAGGTCCCACCTACAAATAATCTGCTTTAATTGATCTGGGGTGGGGTCCAGGAATCAGCATTTTTTTAAAGCTCCTCATAATATTTTTATGTGCAGCTACTAGTACTTAAAAATATTGAACTAAATTAATTATGCTTCTCAAATATGACATACTACATTTTTTGGGTCAAGTGAGCAAAATTCTGGATTTTAAGATACCTAATGATTCCGGTGACTAGAAATGTAATTTCTGTAACACATTTAGATCATTATTAATATTGTTTTGCTATTAGTTAACCTGCTATGTAGCTTATCTTTTCTGCTTTAAATTGATATTATAATTTTAATAATAATTAGAGTATGCTTTAAAATAAACTTTGGGTAGAACACCTGCCATAATATTATTAAAATCACGAGTAATTTCACAAGGGCTAAGTAACTTTTGAAGGTTTCTTTGACTGCTTGTAAAAGTAATCTTGAGAGTTACTTGATTAGTCCTTAAAATTTCTTTGGTTTTATGATTTTTGTTTTGTTTTTTTTTAATTCTCTGCAGCTTTTCGTTGTGCCTACTGTTTTTTCTTGAATCCTGCAAGAAAAACCAGACCCCAGGCTCCAAGACTTCCAGAGTTTAGTTTTGAGAAGGGGCAGACTTTGGAAGGCTCAAGCACAGTTGGTTCCTTGCCCTCAGGAAGTGTGATTTCATCAGAGAACCAGATCAGTGAAGGTATGAATATGTTAATTTTAAAGTTTTGTCTCTTAATAATGTTTTAGACAAGAATGGATCAGATTTTGCAGCATGCGTATATCAGCTGTTGTTCTGATACTGTGGCCTCCTGTGCAACTGGTATGATGTGTTTCAGTTTTTTTTTTTTTTTTTTTTTTGGCGGTATGTGGGCCTCTCACTGTTGTGGCCTCTCCCGTTGTGGAACACAGGCTCCAGATGCGCAGGCTTAGCGGCCATGGCTCACGGGCCTAGCCGCTCCACGGCATGTGGGATCTTCCAGGACCGGGGCATGAACCCGTGTCCCCTGCATCGGCAGGCAGACTCTCAACCAGTGCACCACCAGGGAAGCCCCTGATGTGTTTCAGTTTTAAAATACAGGTTATACTGTGTTAAGCAGCATCTAGAAATAGTTAGGTAAATATTATTTATGGAGTTACCTCTTTTTTTTTTTTTTTTTTTTTGTTGTTGTACGCGGGCCTCTCACCGCCGTGGCCTCTCCCGCCTCGGAGCACAGGCTCCGGACGCGCAGGCCCAGCGGCCATGGCTCATGGGTGCAGACGCTCCACGGCACGTGGGATCCTCCCGGACCGGGGAACGAACCCGTGTCCCCTGCATCGGCAGGCGGACCCCCAACCACTGCGCCACCAGGGAAGCCCCTGGAGTTACCTCTTTTAATAACTGTTGGGAGATTTAGCTAGTAATGTTTTCATGAAATTATTTTTCAATTTATTTAAATGAAGCAGTATGAGAATTATGAAACTACTACTCATAAGGGTAAATTTCTTATAAGCTTTGTAATTAACATTGATAAAAATAGGTTTGTGCCTACCATTTCAATGAATAGAAGTTACTCGAAAGCCGGAAACCTTGGAGTTGGAAAGTCAGCCTTACAGTTTTTGGAAGGCTATGTTGATAGGACTGGTGTTCCTTTGTTTGTTTGTTTGTTTTTGGTTTTTTTGCGGTATGCGGGCCTCTCACTGTTGTGGCCTCTCCCGTTGCGGAGCACAGGCTCCGGATGCGCAGGCTCAGCGGCCATGGCTCACGGGCCCAGCCACTCCGCGGCATATGGGATCCTCCCGGACCGGGGCACGAACCCGTATCCCCTGCATCGGCAGGCGGACTCTCAACCACTGCGCCACCAGGGAGGCCCAGGACTGGTGTTCCTTTGAAACAAACAATTTATTGAGGTCCACAAGATTTAACACTGCTGATGAATGCCTTTGTTGTAAAACAACCTTATTTTAGAGAAACTGAAGTTATCAGGATTCATTGAGTTTTAGAACTTTTAATTCTGTTTTAGGAATTCTTGAGGAAGTTTCATGAAAAAATGGAAAAGATGAGATGGAAGATCTGACTATTAATTGCCAGCTATTTCTTGTTATTAATATTGGGTGAGGAGCTGCTTGTTAAGCAGCTCTGAATTATGAAGATTGCTAAAATGATGACAAAGGCCCTGATATTTTGGTGCTTTACCTGGTACAGAAAAAAAATCCATATGGGAAGTTTAGTTCACATAGTTTAAGTAGTAGTCAGTATGCATCTTTTTAACTTCTTGAAATTATCAGCTACATATATTTGATTTCTTTATAAAATCACTGAGTAGTAGAAAAAGTGCTTAAACTGAGAATAATATATGAGGCAGTAAATCTTCACGTATCTAAAGTTTAGTATGAAACTTTGAGTATCTTTTTTTTTTTTTTTTAACTTCGAAGAATGAACCTAAAATATTTGTGTTGACTTGGGCTTGGCTTTTGGCTTACTAACAAATATCAAAATGAATTTGAATACAGATAGGCATGACAAGAGGCCTCTGTACTTTCAACACTGAATCGGTGCATTCGTCTTCTCCAAGTCTGCAACATCGACTCCAAACACAATATCAGATTTTTTCTTTTGCTTAAGTCATGCTCTGAGCTGCATGCTGTCACATGCAAATCATCTGCTTTGCCATTGCAAGCCTCTTGGAACTGAAAATTAAAGAATTCCGTACTGAAGATGCCTAGAGGAAAAATTGGAGTACTTTCCATGAGTACCCTTGCTTATGAAAGCTAAAGTGAATATTTGAAAGCCAATAGTTGGGACAAAAGAAAAGAAAAAACAGCCAACAAAATAGATATCTTGATAATGAGTCCCATACTTTATATCTTCTGCTAAGGTCAAGCTGCACAGTTAGCAAAACAACACCCAGCTATACCTTTCCTTCTCATCTAATCTAGGAGGAGCAATACCCCAGATGTCTCATTTTCTGTCAGAAATCTCTGGAATGAAGTCTAACTGGCTCAAAGTCAACCCTAATAAGGTAACGTTAATAGGTGAAGACACTGAGGCAGGGTCTGATAGTTCCACAGTGCTAGAAACTGAAGCGATTCCATTTGGTTAAGATAGTCTGTAGAGTAGTAACTTCTTCATTCTTCTGTTTGGATTCAGCAAAATGGCTATTATGAGCACCTTTTTACTTCTTTGGCTTTCCAGAAGACTGAAAATTTTTTTGAAGACACCTGTGTCAACACTGTTGATATACAGTTACCAATTCCAAGCTGGATTCTATTAGTAAACGATAGGAAGTATTTCTGATGAACGGATGAAGCTGCATTCATTTGAATGCTGGTAGCATACCTTTATGATTAAATTGAACTATGAAGTAAGGAGCATATCATCTCAATCAGCTACTCTCTCTGCTGACAGCCAATGTGATTAACGGCTTAGATTGCTGATTTCTACACTTTTGACATAGAAACTTGAGGTCTGAAAGAAAAACTTTCCTGTTTTAATATTTATATTTTTTTAAAGTATTGAAATAGCTCCTTGAAATTGCATTACTGAATTTACAGATGGAACCAAAAGGTAACTTTCTTCCATCTGAATTTTTTTTCAAAAAATATTCCACAACCATTTATATAAATCTAGAGTTAATAGAAGAAACCTTTTTTTTTTTTTTCAATTTATGATGCAAGACTTTGAAATTAAGTTTTGTCTTGATCCTGCTACTGGAAGATTTTGCGTTTAGGATGAGGCACAAGGCTTTTGAAATTTTTGGACCACTCTTTAGAACATCATATGAAACCTTGGAAAGTTTTCATCAAAGAAGGAGACCTAGAAGAAATTCCTCCCATTAATTGCTCATTTGAATTCCTAGTATTTTTTCTAGAACTGTGTATACAGATGCTTTGGTAATAGACTATCAGAGAAAGCAAGATATTAGGATTGTCATTTTATCTAAAAGCATACTAGATATGGTATGGCAAACTAATGAACTGGTTTTTGGTTCCTCGGTTTCTTTTACTGTGAAATGAATAGTACGGTAATATTTGAGTCTCTGTTAAGCTATGTTAAAGTGGGTTTATCAGTTTTGCTTTTTTTAAAAATGTATTTTCCAAAATAACTGATACATAGCATTCTTTTTGTTAGATATGGTAATAATTAGAGTACAAGGGTTCTACACTGTTAGTATTTTAGTAAAGTGATTTGGAGTTAGCATGTTTGAAAAATGTTAATATCGTTTTCATTGTTCAGTTATATTTGGCTAGATCATATGTAATTATTTTAGTAGAATATAGTTTTTATTCAACTGGCAATAACTTGCTAATAATAAAACTCGTGACATCTAATCAGTACTATCAAAAATAGTGATTAAAATTTATATAAGGTGAAATTTATCTTGATCTGATTTCTGCTCTTCCTTTCTTTTAAGCAATATACTGTTACCATTAGCCTATGTTGAACTAGGGAAAATTCTATTTTTAGTATTGCTTATTATGATGCTCTAGGAAATTGAACTATTTGATAATATAAATTTTATTGAATTCTGTGTATTTATCAGATCAAAAAAACTTATACAGGGCTTCCCTGGTGGCGCAGTGGTTGGGAGTCCGCCTGCCGATGCAGGGGACGCAGGTTCGTGCCCCGGTCTGGGAGGATCCCACATGCCGCGGAGCGGCTGGGCCCGTGAGCCATGGCCGCTGGGCCTGCGCGTCCGGAGCCTGTGCTCCGCAACGGGAGAGGCCACAACAGTGAGAGGCCCGCATACCGCAAAAAAAAAAAAAAAAAAAAAAAAAAAAAAAAAAAAAAAAAAAAAAAAACTTATACCTTTATTTATATTTAGCTATGTATAGCTTACTTAAGATGTAAACTTGCCTGTAGTATGGTTTTGCATGTTTGTTTTAGACATATAGATCTTTTAGCCTTTTGATTCCCTTTTCTAAAACACCTTCACCTAATAGTCTTACATTATTACTTAATAATGACATTCTAAAGTCTCATCTAATGGATTTGTTCACCAGTGGTAAATAATTACACAACATTCTGTGTGTTTAAGATAAGCTGTTTTCTCATAAGTGGTTATCATTTATTTGAATTTTGTTTGTTGAACCATTGAGTTGAGTTTTGGGATGAAATTCATGTCTTTGATCCTTAAATATAAGTTGGCCATTTTTCTTAAGGCAGAAAAATCTTGCAAAAACTGTTTGTTTAAAATCTGTGAGTTCAAAGACAAATTGTCCATCTTAATTTAACAGATTTCCGTTGGGTAAGTTTTATAGTCTATGCATATATCAGGTACTGATGTGTTAGCAAGGCAAAAAAAAATTTTTAAGTTATTGTAAAAAGGAATAAGAAGTAAGAATCTAAATCACTAAAATATGAGGGGTTTTGGAAGGTATAATCTAAACAGAATCATGTATTTTGCTGTGGAAGTTATGTGTTTCTTTTGGAGATATATGAAATTGTTTTGCTAGACTATTCTTTAATCTTCTTAGAAAGTTATCCTTTTAAGAGCTAGAATAAAAACCTAAAGGTAAGGTGATCTTCTTAGATGTTTTTGCATGTGTGTGGTTTACAGGTGAGGCAGTGGTATTCACTGTACAGTTAGACTCAGTTTTACGAGTTTGAGCTCTTGTCTCGCTGAACTGAAGCTTTGCCCAGACAAGTGGAAGCCAGTTGTTACAATTTTGTGGAAAAAGCTTCTCTCTCAAGGATATTGGGGTGGGAATTGGGCAGGGGTAGGAGTCAGGTAAGGAGCAAATCCCTTGGGTAATTTTTGTTTTATCACATTGTGATCTATTGTTTTCTTGGCATTACAGATATCAAATTTTAAAATTTTCTTACAGATTGAATTAGGTCATTCATGTAACTTGCATCAATCTTAGTCTTAAACTGGTGCTGCACAGGAAGAGTAGGCCTGTTTTATTAGTGTGAACATGAAAGCTGGTTTCTCTTTTGGTATTTTATGCCCAAATATTGACATATACTGTAATGTATTTTATACCACCAAGCTATTTTAAACTTCACAGAAAAAATTCACTGTTTTTATTAGAATAGGCAAATGATACCCCCCCACAGAAATAAAGTAAGTACTTTTGAAATATATTTAATAAACTTGTTATAAAGCTCTGTGGTTTAGTTATTAA
Source organism: Mesoplodon bidens (assembly GCF_964165515.1). Classification (NCBI taxonomy): domain Eukaryota; kingdom Metazoa; phylum Chordata; class Mammalia; order Artiodactyla; family Ziphiidae; genus Mesoplodon; species Mesoplodon bidens. Next base: position 23,604,736 of record NC_138165.1, read on the forward strand.
ACTGATATGTAATTAATTCTCTGTTAATCTTGCACACCTAGTTTACTTCAAGCTTATTGGGATGACCTCTCACAAAGTGGCATTGGCATCCAGACACTGAATATCTATGTCGTTTAGACTAGCTGATATCTGCATTATAGACACTATGACACATACCAAATTTTTGTAGTGTTAACTGCTATTAAAATTACTTTTCTAAAAATTAACCTGGGGGAAGAAAAGTAGTCATTACTAGGCTTTTTGATTGTTCTCCAGCCCTACTCATCATTTCACCAGTTTTTAGTCTTCTATATATTTTCTGAAATACAGTGCAGTATTGATGAGCAAGTTTTGTATATAATGCTATTTTCTAATTATGATAGCACGTGGTATTTCTTAGAATTCATCTCTATAGACATTAAAAAGTTAAGTATTAGGGCTTCCCTGGTGACGCAGTGGTTGAGAGTCCGCCTGCCAATGCAGGGGACACGGGTTTGTGCCCCGGTCCAGGAGGATCCCACATACCGCAGAGCAGCTAGGCCCGTGAGTCATGGCCGCAGAGCCTACGCATCTGGAGCCTGTGCTCCGCAACGGGAGAGGTCACAGCAGTGAGAGGCCCGCGTAATGCACAAAAAAAAAAAAGTTAAGTATTATAGTTCTCTTTGTATTAACTACTTCTTTAAGATCCCAGAATTTTTAAATTAAATTGGATTTGACTGGGGATGTATCTGTTTCTGAAAATAGTTACATCACAGAGCTTTAATACAATAAATCATGAACTTTGATACCTCTCCTGTTTTAAGTTTAGTACTGAGGCCATCTGTCAAACAGAATATCACAAACTATGTGGGCCTGTGTTCACCTAAGCACGTTTATTGATGAGTCCTGAATTTTGAGCTTTTTTTTTTTTCATTTCATGTGACTTTATTGGAGGGCTTACTAAATTATAACCACTTGTAAAGTTCTTGGCAAGTAAGTTTTGCTCTATGGCCAGAGAGTTGTGGAAAGCCATGACTCTTAAAATTCTACTCTGGATAAATATGTGAAGGTAGAATTACAAATGGTTAGTGACTCCTGAAATTTTCCACTGAAGAGCTTGCTTGCCCTTATAGCAGAAATGATCTGTACATGTCCATAGAGTTTCATTTCACTTTCTGCTTTTTCTTTGAGCACTGGAACATTCAAGTAACACAACTCAAATGACCTACTGCTTTTCTGCTTTGGATTTTTGTAAGATTCCAAGTGGTGCAGCAGTGCCATTTTAAGTTCCTTTTAAGATAAAACTAGCATTTTTGTAACATGTGAACATTCCTCACTACTTTTTGTGAGCATGTGAAATTTTCATACAGTAAAACCTCATTAACTTGGATGTCCCTAACTATGCAATTTTGGCCTTTTGTTCTATATATAAAAAGAGAGAAAGAGATCGTAATTAATTCTGTAAACGGGTCTAAGATATCTTTTTTAAATATAATTTTTAAAATATTTTTCGACTCTTGGCATAGAGTGTGTGATATATAGATAATTTGTATTTATTAAAACTGATATGATAAAAACATGAATTTGTAAGACCTCCATGTCAATATGTGTGCATATAGCACATAATTTCTTTGCAGAACTATTAATTAATTTTATTTAGCAAAATTCTGGCCTGTACTATATAAGGAACAAAACTAGAACTTTTTACTAGTGTAGACTGACCTTTCCTCCAGATTTTTTGAATCATTAACATTTATAGTTTATTGCAAGGGATCTTCTGTGATGGTATGAAAATCGGCTTATTTGCTTAGCCAATGTAGTTTAACCATATTTCTTGTAACAATAATATTAGTTGCTGTTTATTACAAAAACAAAACAAACAAACACCTCAAAGTTAGGTTTTTATTTTTGATTTGGAAATTGGGTGGCTCAAAGCTTTCTGCTCCTGTCATTCCCTTTCCTATCCCTTTCTATAAGCTTTAAAGAATTAAAGTAGTTATTATTGTTATTATTAAATTATTATTAAGAGATTTGAATTTAATGAAACTCAAAAGAGAGTTTGAAGGGAGTAAGTTTTCGGGTAGGAACCAAGACCCTTACTTGGCCTCTGCTGTGGAGACAGGGGCAAAAGACCCTTCCCTTTCTCTCCCTAGCATTCAAGGTATGTAGCATATTCTGACCCAGAGGTTTAAATCCTGAGGACTTGTCTTGCAGAGGGATGAGGAAAGATTTGTCATGCCTTTGGAAAAGGTGGATCCAGACCTCCCCAGTCATGGATAATAGAGATGTAAATCAGTGTGGGAAATCACACCACATACACACACACAAAGGTACACATTTACACATTGGTCACAGCGTTGCCTGGACGCAAGGGAGACCAGTTCCTTCAGGGAACATAATCTGGGAGTTAATATATTTGCTGTTTTTGCTGGGCTGTTGTCTTATAGCACATAATTCTGTTGGGACTTTGATATATTTGGACATTCAACTTTCAAATCCATCTTGAAGTTCTTAAATATTATGAAAGTTCATATATTTCATGAACTATGGGTCTTTAGGTAAAAGTATGTTTATGGGTTTTTTACCCCCAATTTTTTTTTCCTTCATTCATACCAATTCATATATGGTATGCTGTAGGGAGTTAAGTACATGTTTTTTAAGATTTTAAGGTTAATGTTAGACCATTCTACTGTTTCTTAGTCCATGTTTGCATGTGCTTATCTTATTTAGTAGTTTTAACATTTGGGTATACCTAAAGTCTTGACTCTTTATCTTTTCAGAATCTTTAGAAGAACAAGATGTTCTAGATAACAGTACAGAGCAGACAGATGACAAAATACCGGATACAGAGGAGACAGACCCAGTGTTTGAACAAGCATCTGGCACAGAGAAACCAGTGGAGAAGCAAGAAGAGACCGAGAATGAGGAAACCTCAATGAATAAAGCCAAATCAACAGTTCCCAGAGCTGATGCTATTCCTAATCCTGAACTAAGTGGAGAATCTTCGACAATGTAGTAAATGCTTCCACGTGCCTTCAACTGGATATTTGTAGTCTTGTTGATGTCAGTTATTGCTTTCTTAGGTGGTGCTTTCTTCTTCTTTTTCCCCTCTAAAGACATGCTTGATGTCATCTGAATTTCAGATTGCCTAGCTATTTCAATATGTCAAAGTTAGGTCTACTGGCTATTAAAATTAAAAGCAAGTGATATCAGTAAAGTAAAATCCTTTTTAATGTATAAAACCCACACTGTTTAGACAGCTTTTAGGTATTTTTTTCCATTCTAAATGTAAACAAATATGATAGCAGTTTTGTTTTTTATTTGTGATCTGTAAATACTATCCGTTTTGACATAGGAAGAACTTTGGTTAGGAATAAGTTCTAATAGCGTTTGTCTTAAGGAATGAAACTCGATTAGGATTTTTAATACTACATCATTAAAATGGATAGAATTTTAACTCTTGAAATATTTTCCAGGGGGTAAAATGTCTATTTAGGCATTTATATTAAGAGGTATGAAAGTTATTACAGTAACAATATAGGCATTGGTATGAATTCTCAGTAAGAATGCAGTCGAACAGTCAAGTGCAGTGTTACTTTTGACGTCTCTTTTTTTGCACCTGGGCCAGAGGTACCTGATATATATAATTAGCTTATGTTTACATATTAACATATAGGAACTATCTCTGCACTTGACTGTACTTGAATTTTGAGCATTATTTATATTTGTAAAATAATGATGATATTATAAGTGAATTTTGTGCTCTATTGTGTATTTTGTTAAGGAAAATAAAGATGACCTGGCAGCAATTTCTTTTTGTTAAATACCTAGACTTCTTCAGACAGTATCTTGGTGGCTGACATGGCTACCTGAAAAGTCTTAGGAGGAAAAGCTCACAATTCAATAAATCAATAGATTCTGCTAAGAGCAAATTATGATCTTTTTATTCAGACTTGTTGCCTTTCAAATTCAGAGAAATAGTGACATTTAGAGGTTCTAATCAGAGGTTAGATTTTTCTGATTCATGAAATCCTTAGGCCATTTGTAGTTTTTAATTTTGAGAGACATAGTTTTGTGAGAATAGGCAGTTAATTATAGTAGTTCATTGGATTTAATATGTGTATTAAGGATTAACTGGGAAATTTTTTTGACCCAGAATAGTAATACTTGTACTTTAAGTACAGTGTTGTTATCTTTTCTTTCTTCCTTTTTTTTTTTTTTTTTTTTTTTTGCAGTGCGCGGGCCTCTCACTGTTGTGGCCTCTCCCGTTGCGGAGCACAGGCTCCGGCCATGCAGGCCCACCGGCCATGGCTCACAGGCCCAGCTGCTCCGCGGCATGTGGGATCCTCCCGGACTGGGGCATGAACCCGTGTCCCCTGCATCGGCAGGTGGACTCTCAACCACTGCGCCACCAGGGAAACCCCTCTTTCTTCCTTTTATCTCTCTTCTCTATTACTAAAAAAAATTGAAATCAAGTTATGCCAAAGGGAGGAATATATAGGAATGGTGTATATGGCAAGTATTTCTAAGTTGTACACAGTTTGTTAAAAATTTAATAAAATGCCATTTGTTATCGTTTAAAAATTCATCTTTATGATTTAATATCTTATATCTGATAGGTATTTTTAAGGAACCTAAATCTGTTAATAGTCTTAGGCATCATGGTATAGTGACCAGAGTTTTCAAGATTACAGGACTGGGCTTAAATTCCAGCTCTTCAGTCTTGGGCAAGTCAGCTGATTTCTCTGAGACTGTTTTTTCATCTATAAAATTGGAAGAATAATACCTACTTTTTCAGGTATGGGGACAATTAAAAATAATTTATGTAGTGTGCCTAGCTCACTGCCTGATAATTAATAGATATTAAGTAAATGGTAGCATTTTATACTATTGATAAGTTCTTCCTCTTGCAGATAAGGAAATGAAAAAACAATATGCACATATAATTCAGCTGTTCAAAATCAAGCCAAAGTTTTCTGCATCACCTCTTCTTTATCATATACATGTATATAAGTGCATAGGTTAAGGAAATAGGGACCTGAAACTGTGGAATATAATACTACAGAATATAGACACTCTCTCTTTTTTTTTTTTTTTGATGAAGCCCATCTGATTTTTTGTGTGTTATTGGCCCATAACACTTTAGTAACACCTTGCTGAGTCTTCTTGTTATAAAACATTCAAATTCTGATGTACATTACTGGAAAATGAGGAGTACCTCAGAGAAATATAATTTAATGATAGAATTAAGCAGATATTATGAGAAGTATCTATGGAAGAATGTTAAAAGGTAAATTAATGCAATGGGTAACATACTGTAATCATATAGTACCCTTTAAAATAGAAAAGTTTATCCTGACATTGTAATAAACAGCTAATGGTTGAAATAGTGGTAAAATTTCCTATTTCTGATTATTAAGACCAGTTAAATGAGGAAAAGAAAACTAATAAGTGCCGTTAGTTAGAGTGATCTTAACTTCCCTACTTACTAATACTCAACAGGTCATCATCTAAATTTTTCCCACTATACCCTCAGCATAATCTACAGTCATGACCTGGCTTCTCTCTCCTTGGCTCTTCCACCATTATGCTGCAGTCTCAGGGCCTCTTTCAGTTCTCTGACCAAGCTAAACCCTTTCCCATCTTAGGTCTCAGCTTAAATGTTCTTTCTTCAGAGAGATGCCCTCCCAAGCTCTGCATCTAAAGCTGGCCTCTGCCTTTTACTCTGTCATGTTACTTTATTATCATAATGTGTAAGTATTTTATCTGTTTACTAGTTTACTGTGTCTCTTCAAGACTTAGAGTCTGTGTGTGCAGGGCTCTTGTCTTATTTACCTCTGTTTCTCCAGGGCCTAGCACAATGTTTGACACATTTATTATGTGAATAAATAACTTTGTTGCTAAATCCAGTGAAAACTCTGTCCTTAACTTATTCCACTGCTTGGCAGTATTGACGCTGTTGAGTACTTCCTTTAGTTTGAAACACTTTTTTTCTTTTGGCTTTTGACTTCTCACACTATTGTTCTTATTCCTCTGGCCCCTTTCTCTCAGTGTCCTTTGCAGGTTTCTCTTCCCCTGCCCATCCTTTAAATGTTGGTGTTTCATACTTTATACCTTGTCAGCATTTCTTCACTCTATGTATTCTCTCTCTAGAGGTTCTGGTCAGCCCCAGTGGATTTAATTACCATCTGTCTCTCCCATTCTCAGATCTTCACCCTTGATCTGTTTCCTTCACTTTAGAGCGATATATTCACGTGCCTGTTGGAATGTCTTTCTCAATCAATTTATTAAAAAATGAACACTTCAGACTTTCTGTGTTTCTCATCTCATCAAATAGTGCCACTACTCAAGCCAGAAACTAGAATCTGTTCACTCATTCCTTTACCCTTTTTCCTGTACCTTAACTGTCAATTCCTGTATCCTAAACATCTTTCAGTTATATTCTCATTTCTCCATCCCATTAACATTACTTAATGATAGTAAACATTTGCATTCTAACTATGTGCCAGTCAACCTGCCAACTGTTGTATGAGTATTATTTTTTTGGTTCTTTGGCAAGAATCCTGTGAGGATTTTTTCCTCTGGATTATAGATGAGAAAACAGGTATAGGGAGCAAGCAGCTTGGTAAGTGGAAAATCTGGGGTTTGAATGCAGGCAAATGACTTCAGAAGTCTTACTTCTTATTACTGTTGTACTGCCTTCTAATTCAAGCCTCCTTCATCTCAAAACTGTCACTTAACTGGTTTTCTCGTCTCCAGTCTTGCCCACAGCTATCTATTCTGTGCACTGTAGCCTGAAAGAGTTTTCACAATAGGAAAACAAATCATGTCATACCATTGCTTAAACCCTATAATTATTTCTAATTGTTCTTGGAATGGAGTCCAGACTTACCCATATGGCCCACAAAGCCTGTGTAACTTTGCTCCTAGTTAACTCTCACCACAGCTACTGCCACTGTTCCTCTCCCCTTGTTCCCCCACGCTTTTAATGTAGCTATACCGTTTTCTGTGGTTTGCATATGCAGTGTTTCTTTCTCTAATCCCCCAGTCTCCTGGTACTCTTTCTCTGCCTGGGGTATCTTTCCACTCACATAAGTATGGGGACACTCAGTAAGTAGTTGTTGAATTCAATTGAAGTAGTTCCAGTTAGAACCCAGGTTTAGAAATTTTGCTAATTATTGTTATTAAGCTTTTGCCCTTTATTCTTATAATTGGTCTTTCTCATTGTATGCATTAGACACAATCACTATTGTTTGGTGAACATAATTGAATCAGAAGAGCTACCGTTTCATGAGGTGGGGGGAAGATTCTAATTATATAATTATTTTTTCATTAAGTATTGTATGCTAAGTGTTGGAAATACTAAATGACTTATACAAAGTCATAGGGAGAGCTAGCACCTGAGCCAAGTCAGAACTCAGATCTCAGCTCTTAATGTAGGATGCTTTATATTAAACCACCATTTTTATACATTTTACACACCATTTATATACAATCAATATTGGTGTTAGAGATTAAGATTATTTAAAATATGTAACATGTTTACTTCTATTTCCAGCTGACAGTAACTACTTAACTATCTTAAAACTTTTTCCTTATTTTTTTTCTTATACCACTTCACAGTATTACTCTACAGTATTACCTGTTGGCTTGTGTGCAGATCAGTTAGCGGAAGGGTCGAAGAATGAGGATAATTTATGGAATTATGGTAGCTATTTTGAAACAATTATGGAGAACAGAGCTGCTTTAGAAAATTGAAAGAAAAATAATGTGGTAAGTCATCTAGTATAACTTCAGTTCATTGTAAAAATTATAGAAGGGATTTAGATATAGTTTATGAACTCCCAAAGAGCTATTAAAAATAATAAAAGTACTTATGTAAAGATAGACCAAGATAGAGATAGTTGTGAATCAATGATCTGCTAAATCTTAAAATTTGTAATTTGACTTGTTTCAAAGTTATTAAAGACCTAAATATATTAACTCTACCAAGTTAATAAGTAAAATGTGGACATAAAACAAACAGAGATTTTGTGTTGTTGCTGTAACTGCAAACAATTTTAATACAAGAAACTAGTGTCATTTTTAAACAGTTCAGTGATAGAGCTTCAGTTTCTGTCTTGATTAAAACCAGTAGAGATAATCACACAACAACATGGTCAGCGGAAGAGGAACAGCTGCTAAAAAACAGGAGCGCCGGGCTTCCCTGGTGGCTCAGTGGTTGAGAGTCTGCCTGCCGATACAGGGGACATGGGTTCGTGCCCCGGTCCAGGAGGATCCCACATACCGCAGAGCGGCTGGGCCCGTGAGCCATGGCCACTGAGCCTGCGCATCCGGAGCCTGTGCTCCGCAACGGGAGAGGGCACAAAAGTGAGAGGCCCGCGTACCACAAAAAAAAAAAAAAAAACAAAACTGGAGCCCCAGTCAGTCTCTGTTCATGGTCACTTGGTCAGTTGACTTTATTATGCATAAAAAAAGATGGAAGCCAATGAGACTGGTTAACAAGTTTGCTGGGGACCTCCTTTAAAGTGTTTGATTAATGTCCACAGATTCAGGCTCTGAGTTTGGAAAGATAAACATATAAATATAGAAAAGTACATTTATGAGAATATAATCATAATAAAAATTGAAATGAGTACAGAATTAAACCTTATTAAATTGTATCAATCCATAAACTATTTGTCTAATTTCTTTCCTCCTCAGAAACTAATCTACATTTTCTACTTTAATACTATTTAAAAATTCCTTTAAAAAATTGTTGCATTTATTGGATAGTAGATATCCCTCCAGTTACCTTTATCAGTTTGCCTTTGTATGAAACTTAGATTCCATTTAATTTCCCATTCTTTCTCCTTCAAAGGTCCTGTTATATGTAGTTTAATTTATACTACTCATGTAGTTTTAGGAGAAGAAGATACTATCCACTTATATAGTTCTGTATTATTTGATGTTTTTTAAAACCTAGAGTTTCTGCTTTATGCATTTTTCTCTTTTTAAAAAGATAGTTATGCCTTCCTTTTTTCTTTGGCAGCACAACTGATAGAATCTGGAAGCACTCTGAGAAGATTAAAAAGAGTTCTCAAAAATCTCCCTCATAAATTAGTTTTTTAAGTTCTTATTCCAGGATTGTATGAGAATACGCCAAATCTTCAACTGCTAAAGACTTTTACCAGATCCCTGGCACTTGATTTAGGAAAACTGGGAAAAATCATTTATTTTTGTGGAAATAAATATTTCTATCTTAGTCTGATTTTGAAGGATAAAGAAAGTGGGGAATTAAATGAACATTTTTTTGAATACCTCTTCTTGGTCAGGCACTGTGCTCTGGGTACTTTCATATACATTCCCTTACCGTCCATGTGAGACTATGAGCTATGTGAGAGGATGGAATCCTGTCGAGCAGGTATTAAATTAATTTCCCAGGATCACTTAGTTGATGGATATTTTAAATGGAACTGGAACCTGGGATCTTGAAGTCCTGTCCTTTTCACTACGACCTACGAGCCCTCTACTTTTTCTTTGGTAGCTGAAAGAAGTAGACCCAGGCTCCTGGGTTTCTCATTTTTGTGATAACTCAGTTGTTACTTCTTCAGGGCAATCTTCTCTTAGCCTGACACTTGTCAGACTTTCCACTCACACACACTCTCCCCTTGAAATTCTTTCATAATATTATCTTTTGCACCAGACTATGAACTCCTTGAAGGCAAGGACACGTCTGGTTTTGCTTATTATATTCCTAGTGCCTGGCGTATAGAAGAGATAATAAATTATCTGTTGCATGGTAGTATGCGTTCATGTACACACACGCACAATGGGAAATGCCACTGCAGTCTTAATGCAGATTTTATAGTGTGAAGAATTTTGCAAATCTCAAATTATTTGAATTATTGAGAAGGGAAAGGGCCAGAAAGCTTGTTTCTCACAATTTAGGAAAATTCCAATTGACACTTTTGTCTTTTTTTTTTTTTTAATACATTGTCCACATTGCTGTTGGAGTTTTCTAAAACACAGACTTTAAAAATTATTGTAAGGCTCCTTTGTGTATGGCCAACTCCTTAGGTGGCTTGTAAGCATGCCTTCAGAATCTAAATCACTTTTCCGGCCTCGTCTCCCACTATTTTCCCTTGCGCTCTGACCACAGGTGAGTCTTTCATACCTCTGAGAGGTGCCCTGCACTGATCTTGCATGACGCTACTCTTGTCAACTCTCATTTCTTTAAGAACTAACTCTGTCTGTAATCTGAGTGATTTCCTCAGCCTTCCTAAGCAGTCACTTGCCTTTTGTTCCCATTGTACTTTATATACCAGGTGTAACTTGTAGTCTCCTGATGTTTGCCTCCCTCATTTGATTGTAATTTACAATCATTTGATTGTAAACACTGAAGAAAGGCCATGTTTCTCAGTTTTTATTTTCTCACTTTTTTTCTCTTCCAACAAAACAGCACAAATTAAAACAAAACTAAAACCTGGCATGTTTAGAGAGTGGATTTCTATAAGAGATAGACCCGAGTTGATCAGCACTAGAGGTTGGTGTGCTACTTCCATCTGAAACTCCTACAAATACAGTAATTGGGGCTAGAAAGTGAGAAGGACTGGCTCAAGATATAAGAAAATGGAAACTGGGAGCACACTGAGGGTGGGAAGGATTCATTTGTTTTGAATTCTTAATGCCTGATATAGATGCTCAATAACTGAATGAACAGACCTGGAGAAGGCCTAAGAACTGGTGTGCTGGAGGGGACCACAGTGTCAGAGCTCTTCCTTGACTCATGTGAGTCCATTATTTGGGTATGATTTCTAAATTGTATGTATAATTTGTGTTCTTTAGCAAACTCCCATTCTTGAAGATTCCTATACTCCCCCCACCCCTGGTCCCATATTTTACTTACCTGTGGAATGGGTTTTTTTAAAATACCTTGTTTTTATGTTTATTTTTATTCATTATCTCATTTCTGACCATTTAATGTTGCAACTGACATTAAGTTAGGAATTTTCTGGATTAAGTTTCTGCTTTTTGGACATTGGTGGAGCTTGGACACACACACACGCACACACGCACTCTCTATATATACATATATATATATAATTTAAGAATATTTCCTCTTTCAATATATAAGCTATAGGAATTCAGACCTAAAAATTGAGTACTTTCCTCAAAAAATCATTAAAGGCAAAGTTTGCAGTACATGGCAAGTATAATTAAAACTTGCATTAGTGTGGTATATTTTATGAATTATAGTCAGCTATGTTATTTTTTTCTGAAAATGAGAAAGGCTACTTGTGCCTTATTGTCTATAGCAAGAATTCTAAAGGCTTGGCCTACCTGCCAAGAGTTGACATATTTTATTAATTTATAGTGGTATGCTTAAAAAAAAAACCTTTTCCTAGGAACAAGAAGGAGTCAAATTTTGGAGTGAATTTGTATTCTCAATTATGAGTGTTCATACAGCCAAAGAATACATGAGTTTTCAGTATAGGATGTTGTGAATTTTATAAAATAACCTGAGAATTGGCTGAAATAAAATTGATATGCTTGAAACATGTTTTAGGTGGATGTTGTGTATTCTTTTCAGAATGATTTTTTTTTTCTTTTGGTTTTTGAAGACCTGGATTCTTTTTGTATGTTTGTATGATCTTTCTTCTCTTCAATAAAGCGGCCTCCTGTAGTTGGGCTTGATGGAATTAAATGGTGTTTTATTTATTTAAAGACAGCCACAATCCTTACTGAAGAGGGGATTCTTCCTTCCCTGCTGCCTGATGCCCCACCCTGCCACACCTTCTCCCCTCCCCCAACCAGCAAAGGCAAGAGCAGCAGCTGTTCAGGTTTTAGGAGATTCTGATAAGACCAATTTCTCCTCCCAGCACACAATTGTAAGCAATAGTTTGAAGCAAGCATGAATGCTCAGCACTCCTTTTAGGTCAGGATGGCACAGGACTACTAAATTGGACAGTAGTGTTGTGTGTTTGGAACAGGAAGAGGAGAAGGGAAGCAGATGACTTGCCTTCTAATGAAGAAGTGGGATTCAGGGCTACTGTGTTGCAGATGGGTAACGAGGTATGGCAGCCAACACTTCTGTTTTTAACAGTGTCTCCAATAGACATGTAAACAATTCCATTTGTGCATTATAGGTTTTATTGTCTCTAAAGGGTGATTTATGTCCTTATCTCTGCATAATTGTCCACAAGATACTGCCCTCTGTCAGAGGGCCTGTGGTAAGTTTTTAGACCTTTGTCTTCATTAGTACAGCAATTTTAGCTTGTGATCGTTGTACTAGACCTCACTGATAAGTTAAGACACTGCGAGGTTCATGGTGCTGATATCTAACCTCGCCACTGGCTTCTTGACCCTTCTGCTTCCAAAACATGGGTCAATTTTTTTTTTTTAAACCCAAGGTAGAACTTCATCTATTTTTCACACACATTGTGGGCAGTTTAAAGGTTGGTCAGAATCAGATATTGTGCTTTCAGATTTGATAATGTATGAGTACAGAAGGATGACCTTTGATACATGGTCATACATCAACATGACATGAGCAGTAAATGCAGCAATTACCTTTACTACATTGAAATGGTGCTTTAGTTTTCATCTTCAGAGCAATTATTGCAAAAACAACAAAAATACATTTAAGTTCTTATAACATTTGTAAAGTTAAGTGTCTTTTGAAAACAGTCCTAATTTATGCACTTATTTTCAACATGAGTTTGGTTTTCATAAGATGCAATAGTTCACTATCAGAAGATGTTGTTGACATGATAACATTAGACAGGTTTGTTGTAAAGCTACTTTGTGTTTTATAAATAGGTTATTTTTCAAAAGGATTAAATGCTGGTTCTGTACAAGAGTTCTACCATTTGGAGTTTAAAATGTATTGAAGTCTGTGCCCAGGGGTCATCTAAAGGAATATTTAGTGATAATAAGGATCTTTGTGATCACACACAGCTGCATGTAGCTTCTCCCACTGTCTAAGGGATTGTTGCCCCAGGGTGTTAATTTATATATTCATTTCTCCTTTGATGAGTGCCTTCTGTGTGTCAGGCACTGGAGATATAAAATGAGTGAGACATGGACTCTACTCTCAGGGAGTTTATAGTCTACTAGGTGGTTATTCTAATAGGTCAGTTCTATATTAGGAAGTCCAAGATGAAAAAGCAGTAATTTGACTTAGTAAGTCCTAAGTGAAATGTACATGGGACTTAAAAAGTCAGGAGACCAGGCTTGCATTTTGACTCTGCCACTTTCCAGCAGTATGACCTTGTGGGGAAGTTAGGTAACCTCTCTGAACCTTGGTTTCCTTGACCATAGAAAATGATATGTAGTACAGAGAGCTGCTGTGAAAAGTAAATAGGGAAAGTCTAGGCCAAGTCTGGCCTACAATGGGAAACTTCCTTGTCTACTTCCCATCCTTCCTTTATCTCCCTTTACACCTCTCAGCCTGTTTACTATTTCTCTATAAATTCTTCTCTTTCTGGCATAGAGGTTAACAGGGATTCAGGGAGTCCAAGGACCTCTGGAAATTTTCTGCAGAATTTTATATGTGTGCATGCATATTTTTCTATGCAGAGAATACATAGCTCTCATCTAATTTTCAAAGGGGACCATGAGTCAGTAGAGCAGGAACTCGTAGCTTTCTTCTAGGAGAATAGCTAACTATCAAAGATACCAGTTAACATTACTGTAATATTTAAATTAATGATGTTAAAAAAAACACAATTGAATCTCAAGTACCTTTTCTTAGGGCATTAAAGAACCTATCAAATTATCCCCATGGCCAGAAGCTATATGCCAGGTACAAAGCAGCAATGGCTACAGCAGTGGCAAAATTAGTATAAAAGAGGAACTATAGTGTGTGGGTCTTGAGTGTTTTCTTTTTTTTTTTTTAAGAAGATGTTGGGGGTAGGAGTTTATTAATTAATTTATTTATTTTTGGCTGTGTTGGGTCTTCGTTTCTGTGCGAGGGCTTTCTCTAGCTGTGGCGAGTGGGGTCCACTCTTCATTGCAGTGCGCGGGCCTCTCACTGTCGCGGCCTCTCTTGTTGCGGAGCACAGGCTCCAGGCGTGCAGGCTCAGTAGTTGTGGCTCACAGGTCTAGTTGGTCTTGAGTGTTTTTAGATTGCTGTTAGCTTTATCAGTGATCACTTTTAGACAGGAGAATTGCTTAAAACTCGACAGTGTTAGTGAGATTAGTCAGATTGCATTTTGAAAATAAGGTAGGGGTATTGTAAGGAATCCCAAAGTATCTTACTGGATTTTGATGTTATAAATGTTAAAAGTCCCACCACCCTCCCCCCAACCCCCTACTTGTTCCCTCCCCATAACCCAGGAACTTCTGCTCATGCAATGATGTCATAAAATTAGTTTTTTTCACCAATACTTATCTATTTCTCTCTTGGTTTTTAATATAAGAAATCTAAAACACAATGATAAAAATTTTAGAAGCTATTTCACTGCATTCTATCATTGTAATGCATTAACTGCTTTCTCTTCCTTAGGTTCCCTTTTAGTCTTTAGTCCTTTTAGCTTACATGCTTTATAAATTGATAGGTACACAGTTGTATTCTTAAACCAAACTGTGTCTGAGCAAGGTGCTCTGTGTGGGGTCCCACTTGCCTCCTGTAGCTTCTCTCACATGAACTGTCATCAAAATCGTGAGTCAATTACTGACCGTTCCATAGCACCTGAAGCCATGGGCATCTGGTCACTGGGAAAAGGTTTGAACCCTTAACTTTTATAAACCGTGAAGCAGCTGTCAAGTGGTAATGAGTTTTTTCCCCTTACACTCAGGCAAACGCAGGCTGAACGCTTGAATGCCTGGTCTCCCTCCTTCCCCTAGTATCTCCTCTTCCATTTCTCCTTCAGAATATACCTTAAGTTTGAATTTGTACATTTGCCTCATAGGTCTAAACCTGATGCATTGTAAAATGAAGTTCATCAGAATTATTTATGATAGTGAAAAAAATAGATGATCAAAATGCTCAGAAGTGGGTGAGTATTTAAATAATGCATTTAAATATTTTTGAAGTATTTTTAATAATGTGAGAAAATGCTGAAGATTTAATATTAAGAGAAAAGTGGATATGAGGTTACATGGTATATATAGTCTGGTCTCATATACAAGGATGTGGAGATAAATCTATATCTATGTAAATATATTTATATCTATATAAATATATAAATATAGATCTATCTACAAATATATAGATATATGAGAGAGAAGAGTTTATAAAAATATAATAATATAACAAATGTTATAAAAATATAAGAAATTTTAACTAATTATAGTTGGGTTGTAGTATACATGTTACTTTGTTTTTTCACCTTTTCCCCCTGTACTTTGAACATCAAGAATGTGCATTACTTTTTAGCAAGTCTAATTTTTAAAGGACAAAATTAAAAATCTAGAATGATGAGCTACAACAAATCACTGTGTTACAGAAAGATTTCTAAATTCAAATTAATAGTTCAGTTATTTCCAAATTCAGAACACTTTCGTATATGCAAAGTCTTGGGAAAGAGTTCAACTTCAAAAGGCAGAGAAAAAAATGAGTTTATCCGGGCAGTAAAAATATAGAGGGACTCCCCTGGTGGTGCAGTCGTTAAGAATCTGCCTGCCGATGCAGGGGACACAGGTTCAAGCCCTGGTCCAGGAAGATCCCACATGCCGCCAAACAACTAAGCCCATGCGCCACAACTACTGAGCCTACGCTTGAGAGCCTGCGAGCCACAAGTACTGAAGCTCGCGCACCTAGAGCCTGTGCTCCGCAGCAAGAGAAGCCACTGCAATGAGAAGCCCGTGCACCACAACGAAGAGTAGCCCCTGCTCTCCGCAACTAGAAAAAGCCTGTGCGCAGCAACGAAGACCCAATGCAGCCATAAATGAATGCATGAAAAATGAAAAAATAAAAATATAGAGACCTCTGTTACTTTGGAATAAAGAATAGAAACGAATGCTTTCTGGAAAATATGGACTTAAACATTAGGGAGGAATCTGAGAAACTCAGATAATTTTTTTCTTCCAGCAGCTTAAATAAAGTACTCTCAGCCTGTAGATTTTTATGAAAGCCCCTGTGCATTTACATACTTTCTCCACCTTCCTTTCTTTGCACATAGGCATACATAGCTCATTAATTCCTTTAATTAAGAGGAATGAGTCAAAGGTTTTTGTCTTCTAATAAGCAGTTGCTTCGTTTTATGCAATATCGCACCATAATCTTTGATCTTCCCTTAATATATTTCTTTGGAAATCTCACAAGTTGTCGAGACTGCTTCCTATGGATGGTTAAATAATTTCCTAAATCTGCGTTCTGATAAACATTTAGAAATAATCACAGTACAGTATGCAGTAATGTATCTTAGTGCAGATTGCTCTGGAATTGTCATATGATAGCAATCATAGCAAAATCTGACTCAAGCTTCCCAAACTGAGAATTTGTGGAAATTTGTGATAGAGATGAGAATGAATTTCATGATTTAGAAAATTAGATAGGTAAATTTAGAATACATTTAAGATTTTTTAGAAATATTTACTTTATGGGTAGTTATTTTAAATGTCTATTTATGTAGGCTAGTGTGCCTGGAGGCCCCCCTGATGTGCTGGTTTCCTACTGGGGAAACCATAGTTGACTAAATACTTAATATATACCCAACCTGCTGTAAGACATATACACAGTGTCATTTGATCCTTAGAAGAATTCTTTGAAATGGAAAATTATTTATCTCCGTTCTTTAGATAAGGAAACTGAAGTTCCAGGAAATTCAGTCACGCATGTAAGGTCACACAGCTGGTAAGTGGGAAAGGCAGTATTTGAACCTAGGTTGATCCATAAATGTTTCACTGTATCACACCACCTCCAGTCTTATCCATTTGTTCAAGTTGACTTTTTACCAGCAATACTCTCTTTACTTTATATACTTTAAAGTGATTAAACTATCCTGTAAAAATGTTCCATAGTAATATTCTGAAGGAAATCTTGAAGAGTCCCTTTGGTAAGACACTCACTCCTTGGGTTGCCCAGATTTTGTGAAACAGTATTGGAGATGTTACTATTATTTTAGAAGCTAAAACATACGATACTGCTTGCTGGCTCCTCCTCCTCTTCATAAGGAGCAGTGCGCATTCTTTCCGCTTCCACTGTTCGCCGTGTCTCTTTTGTGCTACCGTACAGAGTTGACTTGATTCATGACAGCAGCAGAAAAGGTGAGTATACGTCGCTCAGTACGTAACGTACCTTTCTATCCTTGGTACTAAGAGAGTTTCTAAAACCAACATCTAAGTTCTTTGATTCTGTGCCCTTAAAAAATTCGTCTTTCCAATGAGATGTTTACTGAAAGTACTGAAAAATATCTAATATTTCTTGTCTATCGAAATGTTTTTCTGAGTACATGTCAAATGCTGGTTTGGTTTATACAAAGGATGCAGATTTCTTCCTGGATTGCACTTTCACTGAGGGACTAATTGTCTCTTATGTACCTTCAACCCTCCACTTAGAACAGTTCTTGGCAAACAGTACGTTCTCCACGCGTGTTTGTTGAATTGGAATTGTTTCTAGCAGGACACTGTGCCCCTGATATAGATGCTTATCTTCTCTGAAGTTTAAGATTTTTCAATGAAATGAAGAAACCTTGATTTTGGATTCTTTGTGCATCTAGGTCTTCATCTGAAGCCAGGGATGGAAGGGTACAGACTGCTGCTTTCCACAGCTCCCATGCCCTTGGGCTTTACCTAGAGGTCTAGGCATTGATGACCAGCTGCCTTTCTCCACTTAACCTTTGGTTACAGGCACTGGCCCCACAGAGGTCCTCACACTAGTCAGCTGCCTTGTCTGGCCCCTCTCCCCTTCCTTCCTCTCCTGTCCTTCCTCTGTGATCATTCTGTGCTCATCCAGCACCTGCATCCCCAGTGCTTTGCATGTCCTTCTATTGAATTTGGGGTTGGTATCAACATTTCTCCTAGTCCTTTATGGCTTTTGCATGTAGTTTTCATGACTCTTGATTCTTATGTGTAATTCATGCATTTTGATGGTTCTATTCACAAAGAACATGCGTTCTACACAAACTTCTACTAACACATGTTGCCGTCAAACATTATCTCCAGATGTCTGGGAAGGCAAGTAAGGAAGTAGTTCAGGGCTGTGAGACTCAGGCCCTCCCAGAAAAGTGATGAGGAACTGGGATGTCCTATTGCTTCCAGTCACTTCAACAGCCTCCGCCTCTCCTGATGCCTCCCAAGAGTGTTCTGAGGCCACCTCCATCAGTTTTCACAGGATATGGCATGTTTCCTAGCAGCCTAGGGAGTTCTAGTTTTCATGCTGTGCTCCACAGATCCCCTAGACTCCACAGGCCCTTCTGTCGTTCCTCGAACATTTGACTCAACTTCTAATGCAGATGTGTAGTGACTTTAAAGAATGTACACACAATGTATTTTATAACAAATTTTAACACTGGAGGCCACTAAGTTGTGTTCTCACTGATGGATTGATTTCACAGTGCATAAATTTTATGAATTAGAATTTATAAAATAAATTCATTTGTAACCTAGATGTTGGCTGTCTCTGTGAGCAGTCTCTAATCTCACTCCATGCTGTTCAGACCTGAGCTCTGTGTCTGTTCTTCTTTCAGACCCCAGGCCCTCTCATCTCTCCTCTGGGTTATTGTAACAAGCACTCATCCACTTGCTTCACAATCCATTCCCAGCAGCAGCCAAAGTAAGCCTGTTCATAGGGTCTGATGACTCCTGTACTCAAAAACCTTCCCTTGGTTTCTCATCTTTTTCTGTTCTTGTTGTTGTTGGGTTTTTTTCCAGGTTAATTGAGATATAATTGACACATAACATTGTGTAAGTTTAAGATGTACAACATGTTGATTTTATATAATTATAAATTGTAAAATGGTTACCACCATAGTATTGGCTACCCCTCCATCCTATCACATGGTTACCATTTCTCTTTGTGGTGAGAAAGTTAAGATCTACTCTCTTAGCAATGTTCTAGTATATGATACAGTATTATTAGCTACAACCACCATGCTGTGTATTAGATCCCCCAAATTGTTCATCTTATAACTGGAAGTTTGTAACCTTTGACTAATATCTCCCCATTTCTCCCACCACCACCACCCCCCAATCCCTGGTAACAACCACTCTACTCTCTATTCCTCTGAGTTCATCTTTTTAAGCCTCCACATACAAGTGATATCATACAGTATTTGTCTTTCTCTGGCTTATTTCACTTAGCACAATGCCCTCAGAGTCCCTTCATATTGTTGTAAAGGGCAGGATTTCTTCCTTTTTATGCTTGGATAATATTCCATTATGTATGTATCACATCTTCTTTTTCCATTCATCTGTTGACAAACATTTAAGTCCATAGTTTAGATTCACAGTTCTCCATATTATTTAGAGTAAAAGCCCAAGACACTGCAATGGCTTATAAAGTCCTACACTATCCACCCTCACCCCCTGCTTGATGTTCCTGTTCTTATTATCCCATCTCTCTTTGCCCTCACTGGCCTCCTTGGCCTTCCTCTAACATGCCAGCTATACTCCTGCCTCAGAGCCTTTTCTCTTAATTGTCCCTCTACCTTAAACATTTTTGCTTAGCTGGGTCCCCCATCCCCAGGTCTTTACTCAAATATCAACTTGCCTTACCTAACCTGACAACACCTTCCTTAAAATATCCCTCCATTCCCTTTCCTGCTTTTTTCCTCTGTTAAAGGAAAAAAGGAAACTTTAACGTCTAAAACTTCTCTATTATCACTAATATTCAATAACAATATTATCACCATCTAACGTGCGTATATTTTGCATCTTTGTTTATTGCACCCTTTCCCCCTGTAGAAAGTAATCCATGTTGCCAGAAATTTCTGAAAATTTTGTTCCCTGCTGTACTCCCAGTACACAGCAGTTGGTAGGTTATCAATAAATATTTGAGTTCTCTGGAAATAATCCATGAGCCCCAGAACGTTAGTAAATAGACTAGATTTTTCTGGGACTTTTGCAGGGGAGATGGACAAGGTGGTTTATGTCCAAGGGGAGATTCTCCTTTCAATTATTCCTTTCCTAAGAATAGAGACCAAATTGTTTTGACTTAAGAGAGCTGCTCTCCCAGTGCCTTGGACATTACTATAAACAGTTCCTTTTTAGGTCAGTACAACATTTAATCAAGCAGATTAAGTTATAATGTTTATGAGGATCTGAGAGTGAGATGTGCCATAATGCAAAAGTCAAGTGGATTTTGGAGGAAAATAGATTTATGAAAATTCTTTTTACTGTTACCTGAATGCAATGATCTAGATAAGCTAAATAAGTAACTCTATTTTATTCCTATTTTTCCTAACCCCCAGCCACCAACTGCCTCCCCCCTCATCTCCATCCCCATCCCCCAACCGATGAAGTAAAGCCAAACTTATTGTCCAAATGGTGGATTACCCAAGCCGTTTGCTTTTCCTCATGCCCTTTGTGTTTATAGACTTCTGGCCAATTCTATTGTTCCCCACTTGGAATGACAATATGAAAAGAATTAAGGCAATTAATGTTATCACTTATGGTAAAAAGTTGGGTGAGGAAGAAAAGAACAATTATTGGCTAAAAGGAAATTTGAAGGGTTCGTATGGATTGTCCCTCCATGTATTTTGTTAGCATATACAATTGATAGCAATACTAATGCATTAAAAATGATATTCTTTACTTCCCAGTTTGCATTTTTAGCTCACATGTATTTCATTAACACACATGAGCAAGAGCAATACACACATAGCAACAAATGAGCTTTCTTTACCAGCCATTGTGCAAAGTTAACAAGTGGCTATTTTTAAGGCTGATCTATCTATTAGTATATGTAAATGTAAACACCTCTGTATGCAGTGGTGACATCTTTAAGTAATTGAAAGCTCAGCATGAAAATTGTGTCCAGCTTTAAAATCATTCTCAGTTAAAAGGTTAATCCTTTTAATAGTTAAATAGGCTGTCCTCTCAGATATATCTCAGAGAAGAGAATTTATTATATAAGGTATAATCTCATTGGGTATGCAAGGTAAATAACCTCATTAAGACTGGAATGTGAAGGAGATACACTACTATTCAAATAGGGCAAAAGGGGGCCAACAAGTTAAAACAAAAGGCAGTTATGGAAAGTCAACCACTGCTTTTATTTTGTGTTTCATATTTTGTGCTGAATAAGCAGATTAAAAGGGTGAGCTGCTTAGCTTCAAGAAGAGCCTAGGGCTTCCCTGGTGGCGCAGTGGTTGAGAATCTGCATGCTAATGCAGGGGACACGGGTTCGAGCCCTGGTATGGGAAGATCCCACGTGCCGCGGAGCAACTGGGCCCGCGAGCCACAACTACTGAGCCTGCGCGTCTGGAGCCTGTGCTCTGCAACAAGAGAGGCCGCAATAGTGAGAGGCCCGCGCACCGCGATGAAGAGTGGCCCCCACTTGCCACAACTAGAGAAAGCCCTCACCCAGAAATGAAGACCCAACGCAGACAAGAATAAATAAATAAATTAAAAAAAAAATTTTTTTTTAAAAAAAAAGAAGAGCCTAAAGAAAAGAGGTCTGCCCCGGCCATGGTGTTCACGTTCATGGCCTTCTGCTACATGCTGGCGCTGCTGCTTACTGCCGCACTCATCTTCTTTGCCATTTGGCATATTATAGCATTTGATGAGCTGAAGACTGATTACAGGAATCCTATAGACCAGTGTAATACACTGAATCATCTTGTCCTTCCAGAGTACCTCATCCATGCTTTCTTCTGTGTCATGTTTCTTTGTGCAGCAGAGTGACTTACACTGGGTCTCAATATGCCCCTCTTGTCATATCATATTTGGAGGTATATGAGTAGACCAGTGATGAGTGGACCAGGACTCTATGACACTACAACCATCATGAATGCAGATATTCTAGCATATTGTCAGAAAGAAGGATGGTGCAAATTAGCTTTTTATCTTCTAGCATTTTTTTACTACCTATATGGCATGATCTATGTTTTGGTGAGCTCTTAGAACAACACTCACAAGAACTGGTTCAGTTAAGTGCATGAAAAAGCCACCAAACAAAGGGATTCTATCCAGCAATATCCAGTTTCCAAGAGTAGCCTATGGAATTTGATCAGTTACTTTAAAAAATGACTCCTTATTTTTTAAATGTTTCTGCATTTTTTGCTTGTGGAAAGACTGTTTTCATATGTTATACTCGGATAAAGAATTTAAATGGAATTATGTATAAATTAATATAAAATGATACCTCTGGTGTTGACGGGTTTGAACTTGCACTCCTTAAGGAACAGCCATAATCCCTTGAATGACTGCATTAATTATTGACTGTCCTTAGTCCATTGGAAGCTTTTGTTTATAGAAGTTGTAGGGCTCATTTTGGTTTTATTGAAATGCCATTTAATTATAAATTAGCTGTAGATATCAGGTGCTTCTGATGAATTGAAAATATATATCTGACCTGTGGAAACTTCATGGGTTTCCTCATCTATCATGTAGGTGATTATATATGGATGCATTAAAAAAATGAGTGGGATTTTTTTCCCTTTGACTTGAAATATTATCCCTGTATATTGCATGAATGAGAGATTTCCCATATTTCCACCAGAGTAATATACTTGCTTTAATTCTTAAGCATAAGTGGACATGATACAAAAATATATGCTGACTTACTTGTGAAGAATGCATTTAAAGCTATTTGAAATGTGTTTTAATTTGTGAGACATTACTTATTAAGAAATTGGTTATTATACTTAGTGTTCTAATCTGGTGGTAAAGATATTCTTAAGAGTTTGCAAGTACTTTAGATTTTCAGAACTGAATGAGAGAGAACATTGTATAACCGTCCTGCTGTTCCTTTAGTGCAATACAATAAAACTCTGAAATTAAGACTTTAAAAAAAAAAGAAAAGAGGCCTGGATAAATCCTTTTGGTGAAAAGCAACAGATTAGAGTATAGCCTGTTGGTCATGCATTAGTTGAATAATCTCAAAGAGTGGAAATTTTGATTTCCACGAGTGTGTCTTCAAAGGGCTATAAACAGAGTGATCCTTCCTGGATCTAAAACCCTGATAGACCTTGGACACTTGTTTCCCGAAAGCATGGGTACCCCTGATGGCTGACTTGATTAATTGTCCTCTCGTTTGACTAAGCTCCCTTGTTATGTTGTAATTTCAAAATCATTACACTATGAAAAATTCCTCTTCCACGTAAGGTATTGGGCAATGGTCTCCTACCAATTAGTATCTACATTTATTGTCATCCACATCTATTTCATCTACTGTTATTGTCGTTTATGTATCATTAAAAAAATTAAATTGCTCTTGAGCCTCCAAAATTGAATATTCCTAAAATGGAAGAGCTAGATGGGGCTTGGAGGTTATTTGGTTCAGGCTTCTGCCTTTAGATGGTTAAAGAAGTAATGCATAGGATTCTCAGATGTATTCTATGTTCTCAGAAAATACCATGTCAACACTTGGATGACAGCTTTTCCAGGGAAGTCTGTAGCATGTTTCTGTAACAGGAATTAGCTCTTATGCAACTGGTAATTAGGAGAATGAGGCCAGTATAACTCAGAAGTCATGTTGGTCATACATGATTTTCCTCAGATCATTAATGTTTTGCATCAGCAAACAACAGCAGCTGAATGCAGGAAGTTAGAAGAACACAGAATATAGAACCTACAGCCAAACTAAGTTAAAGAGAAGACCAACCTGTGAACAGTGTGGCCAAGTGCTTTGTCTTAGAAGTGCTGAGTGTGTAGTTCTCTCTGATCTTTGGGTATTTGGCTCTTGTCTTCTCAAATCAGTAGCCTCTATCTTTCATTTCATCCCTTCCATCAAGCTGTCTTCTCTCTCTCTCTCTCTCTCTCTCTCTCTCTCTCTCTTTATTGTAGTGAAATATACATCTTTTTTTTAAAAAAGGTAAAAATTAGGGCCTCCCTGGTGGCGCAGTGATTGAGAGTCCGCCTGCCGATGCAGGGGACGCGGGTTCGTGCCCCGGTCCGGGAGGATCCCACATGCCACGGAGTGGCTGGGCCCATGAGCCATGGCTGCTGAGCCTGCGCGTCCGGAGCCTGTGCTCCGGAATGGGAGAGGCCACAGCAGTGAGAGGCCCGTGTACCGCAAAAAAAAAAAAAAAAAAAAAAAAGAGATAAAAATTCCTGTGTTTGCAGTAGTCTTTTAAATTAGGAAGTTAACGACTTTTTTTAAAAAACTGAAAATATTTTTATTAGGTTTATTATTCTCTGTGTTGGTGTTTTCATTATAAAGTTGCTTAAGTTTTGAGTGGTTTGCTACTTTTTTTTCCTATAAATCCTGTGATTTTGCAGAATGCAAGTATCATTTGAAACGCATGTATCTTATAGTAGAAGAGCTTGTATTTCATTTTGTTAAGGCATGTTGCATGGCTGTTATAACTGATCATGTTCAGGGTTTGTCCTAGGAAGCTAAACTAAGGTTGGAGCAGGATTATCTATAAAGAATGTAACAGGAGGAAGTTCCAAGATCAGCCAGGAGACTTGCTGAAGTTTCTGTGGGTTTATTAGTGTCAAAGTTCAGAAGTCTCACAACCTATCCGTCTTGGTGCAATGTTCTTATTCCTCAGCCTCTTCTACTTCCAGTGAATGAGATATAAAATGCTGCCTAGGCTTATAGTGGTGACTTCTCTGAACTTTCCCACGACCAGTAAAAATAATTTTTGTGTCAAGAATATAGTTTGTTCAGTATACAATGAAACCTCTTTCTAAACCTTTTTCAGTTACATAAGAATTCTGTATTTCCAGGTGGGATTTTTATCTTCTGCTCTCTCCTCTGGCCCCCACACAGCACTCAGGACTCGCCCTGTCCTGTAATGCTTTCGCTTGTTACTGGTTGGGCAGATTACATGGACGTGATCTCATGGGTGCTATTTCAACTCAATGAGCATATATTCTTACTACATGTAGGGAACCCTGCTAATGAGTTCCTGTTAATTCTCCCAGATCAGAAATGGTTGTCTTATCAGAGACCTTCTAGAGGTAATGCCTTAAGCCAAGACAGCAACCGGACGGAATAGGGACTCAAGTATTCCTTAAGTGTCTCTTAAATCTCTTCAGGGACCAACCCTGATATTTTCCTGGATGACCTATTCACTATGGTGTCTGCAGGCAAGCTAGGATCCAAGAGAAGAAAGGTGTGGAGCTGATGGGCATCCATACCACAGAAGCTACCTTTATTTGATAACTGGTTTCATCCAAGATGTTAGTTTAATGACATGTGTGTGGTGGGTGTGTATGTGTTCAATTATTACACAAAAGACTGTGAAAACTTCAGTGTCTCAACAACTAAATTTCTCTGCGCACAAAGCCACAGGGCTGGCCTGGGATAGTGAAATTCCCATGAAATTGAATTGATCCTCAAATTATTGCTTAAATGATAGGACAGTTAGAACTTAAGAGCATATTAATACTAATGGGAATTCTTTAGCTAATGCTGTGAGACCAGTTGCGAACTGCACTAGGCAAGCTACAGAAAAAAAACCATTATGGCCTTCTTTTCGTCGATGCATGATTTGTTTTATTTAAAACATTTGAGGCTTAAAGTTTTTATACCATGCTCTATGAATAGAAGTGTAATGAGGTTGAAAACCAAAATAGTGCTCACCACTATCAGAAAAAGAAAAAGGAAAAAGAAGCTTTAGCTGAATGCTGCCCATTTGAATCCCTTTCTCTAAAAATCCAATTTAATTTTTTATTTCTTGTCTCATTAACCTCAAGATTTAGAAAATAGAATGCTACCTGAGTAAAGTGAGTGACAATGCAAAATATTTTTAAAGGGCTTAGTTTTTCTATTGATCTTCTCTTAAACATTTTAAAATTAAAATGTTCGTACATTATAAAGCTATTTTGCAATATGTATATGATCTATTCCTAAGTTTGAATCTACCTGAATTAAACGTATACTGAGCTTTTATTTATTCTTTGAAAATATAGTAGATAAAAAGCCTAAGTGTTTCTGATATTATGTTTTGTCATCTCCAGCGAAGAAGATTGAAATCTTGAGAAACAATTTTCTGTAGAAATGAAATCGTATGCCCTCCTGAACCCTTGGGGGAAAATAGCCTCTCTGTTTGCTCAGAATATGAAACAGTAAAACAGTGCAAGTAAAACGGACAGCCATGCCATGCATGTCACATTTCTATTTGTATTGTTTGAAATGATGTTTTAAAAAGATTTTCTGGGGTTTTATTTATTTGTTTAAGAGATAACTGGTACAAATAATATACAATCTTGCTGATGTAAGAATTTCCAAATCAGATGTATTTATTTTCTGGGAAATGTGAGAGATTGCTTTGTAACCCTTGTGATCTATAACACAGAGGATATATTAAAAAAAGAAGATTTTGGAAGTATGAAGACAATCCTCCAGGATCTTTGTCTCCTGGACCATTAGGGGAGTCCTCAGTAGACTCCGTGGCCTCATAAGGTAGGCAAGAGAATAACTTATAGAGGAAGGAAACTTTTTAAAAGGCAAAAAATGAAAAAAATATATTTTAACTGCTATATTTTTCAAAGAGAAAATTATCACATTTAGAAAGAAGAATTTAGAGTGAAGAATTGTCCCTTCTCATCCCCCAAAGTAATAAATGTCCCCCTTGGGCTTGATGATAGTCCAGATAACTCAGTATTGTTGAGGTTGGAATGGAAGATTCTGTAAAATTCAAAGTAATCTTTTTTTTAAAACAAGTTTGCATAATACATCCAAACACTTTTGGTGGCACATCCCTTGTTGTCAGATCTTGGGCTTAGGGGGAGGAGATTTTTCCTTCTCATTTATGAATCTGATTAGATAAACCATAAAAGTAAGATTTTAAAATTTTATTTTGCAGTTAAACTATATTATAAAATTATAACAGTATATAACTGAGCAAAATCACTTGTCAGAAGCAGTTTGTCAATAATGAATGAAAAAATCTATCTCCATATTTATATTCAAGTGTTATTTCTGATGCCAAGTAGTTTTCTAAGCTGGATTACTCACCTTAATCAATAATCTTGGCTCCAAATATTTTGGCTCATTCCAAAAGTCTAGACCTGCCTCCAATGATAAATATTTGGTACCATTAAGAATATTTAGAGGGGCTTCCCTGGTGGCACAGTGGTTAAGAATCCGCCTGCCAAGGTAGGAGACACGGGTTCGAGCCCTGGTCCGGGAAGATCCCACATGCCGTGGAGCAATTAAGCCATGCGCCACAACTACTGGAGGCCGCGCGCCCTAGAGCCCGTGCTCTACAACAAGAGAAGCCACTGCAATGAGGAGCCTGCACACCACAACAAAGAGTAGCCCCTGCTTGCCGCAACTAGAGAAAGCCCATGTGCAGCAACGAAGACCCAACACAGCCAAAAATAAATAAATAAGTAAGTAAAAAAAAAAAAAAAAGAAGAATATTTAGAGCATAGGTGGTAAGCTGTGAAGGCCATCCCCCAAATGGAGTTCCAATGCTGCTTTGAGACATGGCAGCCTCAGAGACCAAGTGTGTGATCCTAGGTTGATGGCTTTAAATGAAAAAGCACACATTTGGGCTTTAGACTCTGGTATATTTATTTAAAAATCAGTTGCTTTACTGTGGAGTCATAACTTGTGTATCATTTGACTTAGAAATGCATCTCTTTCAGATTCTTTGTGTACTCAGGAAACTTGGGAGGTGCCATGTTTTAAAGCACATAGGATCCCCTAGCCCTAAAATTTCTGGCGTCAGAAAAGAGGGATGGTCTCGATAAGTGTGGGTGAAGCTGAATCACTTGACAACATGAACTAAGTTATCTGTTGCCAATCTCTACCTTTAAGAAAGTGTCCCTTGGGCTTCCCTGGTGGCGCAGTGGTTGAGAGTCCGCCTGCCGATGCAGGGGACACGGGTTCGTGCCCCGGTCCGGGAAGATCCCACATGCCGCGGAGCGGCTGTACACGTGAGCCATGGCCGCTGAGCCTGCGCGTCTGGACCCTGTGCTCCGCAACGGGAGAGGCCACAGCAGTGAGAGGTCCACGTACTGCAAAAAAAAAAGAAAAAAGAAAAAAGAAAGTGTCCCTTGGCCAAACCTTTTCCACTATGTATATGTCAATGATATTTTACATAGTGATACAGCAGCCCTTGCTTGCAGGTTGTTTATAAAGAGTTTCTGAGTATTTTTATGGAAATTAATTCTTTATGCTTGTGTTATTCAGGACCTTTTTGATTGCAAGTGGCAGAATTCCAGCTGGTTTAAGAAAGAGTTGAATGTTTTGGAAGGCTACAGGTTTATCTTATATGACCTAAATTCAGGTCGGGGGTGATATGTGGCTAGACCTTAGGGAATGTAGGATCTGGACATTCAAATGCCCTCAGAATTCCTGCTCTCTCCAACTCTCAGCTGTGTTTCTTTCTGCCTGTTGGTTTTGCCCTCAACGGCTGTAGATCACGTGGCTGAGAACACATGGCCAATGATGCCAAGTCTTGTATCTCACGGCTCTGGCCACTAGATTCGCCAACTCCCACTTCTCAGTTTTAGTTCAGTCAAGACCAGATAGGCACACCTCTAGATCCATCAGTGGTGGCCAAACATCTCATGTAAGATCATGGCAGCCCCCACTGGGATCACATGGTTGAAAAGAAAGGGGGTGGGGAGACAAGTTCTCAAGACAAGGGAGGTTTGGAGCAGAAAACATGATAGCAGTCCATCACAATTTCCAGCCTAAACTATAAGAGCCCCAGGGACACAGGTGGTAGTGTCTCAAGTAGAATGTTCTGAGGGCTCAATGCATGTTTGAAACTGGCTGCCTGCTGCATAACTTTTAGGGCTTTAAAAATATAGCTGTTCCGACTATAGAATTGGTAAGAGTAAAATCTCCCACATTTCCTTGACCTCACCACATGGGCTATCTGTGGTGACACTGCAGTTGAGGATGTGGGCTCTGGAGCCAGACACCCTGCGTTGAAATCCTCCCTTCTGGCTCTGTGACCTTGGGCAAGTTACTTAACCCCCTGTATCTCAATTTCTTCATCTGTTAAATGGAGATAATACCTTCATCCGAAGGATATCTAAAGATTCAATGAGGTTTCAATACCTGTACCTGACAAATAGTTGAGTGTGAAGAATTGTTATTCTTCTCCTCATACTTACATAATTAGAAAAAGAAACTACAGGAAGAATGTCTGTGTCTTTGCGTGTGCTGCTCCTTCTGCTGGGATGGCCCTTTTCCTACTCTCTCAACATGCAAACCTCTAGCTGAGCTAAAGCTCCAGCTTCTCTCCTCTGGTTGCTCAAAGTGTCCTAAAGGCAGAAAACACGGACACATTATTGTGAGGTTGCTGATGCTGCTCTTCCCATGTCCCATGAGAACTTTGAGAGTATGGACTGTTTCATTTCCATTATTTTAGAGTTTAGCAGATGAGAGAAGATCACTTTTTGGTGGGATTACTAAAAACATGCACATTTCAATTCTCTGTTGTTGGTGTTGCCTCTGCCATTCTACCTGGCATTTCTTCCTTCAATTCTTGTCTTATTGAAATCCTACCAACCCTTCAAATGGCAGTTCAAATGCTGTATTTGGAGTCAGGCAGCCAGGTCTCTGCAATCTCTTAACACACTTTCCCCAGTTACATAGCACTGTTGTGTATCGTACATGTTGGTTTACCTAAAAATACACAAGACATAGAGATTTTGTTCTTATAGTTACATAAGGAAACTGTGTAGTCAAATAAATATACCTCTTTGCTTATGGGTAGACTATATGTAGTCAACCCTGGCTTTCCAAGAATCAGCTTAATATATTTTTAAACATAGCTTCGTGCTTTATAGCCAGGAAAGAGTCCTTTTATTTCCTAAATTCTTATACTTAATTTTAAAAGTTGTTATCACATTCTTGGTAAAAACTGAGCCTATTAAAGTATTTATTCCATCATAAGATAAATTGGGAATTGATTCCTGATTCCATTAGATTTTAATTTAACTCAAACTGTTAACCATAGAGAAGCCAAATAATCTTAAGAAGCCAAAAGAACATTTGCAAACCGGAAGAAGAAATATGTGGGATTTATGCTATTTCCTAGTAGGTGTCAGTGATAAGATTAAAAAGTAGCAAACAGTTTATGGAAAAAGACCAGCTGCCTCTTTTGTTTTTGTTTTTTATTTTTTAATTCTTTTTCAAATTCTTTTCCCATTTAGGTTATTACAGAATATTGAGCAGAGTTCCCTGTGCTCTACAGTAGGTCCTTGCTGGTTACCTATTTTAAATATAGCAGTGCATACATGTCAATCCCAAACTCCCAATCTATCCCTCTCCCCATCCTTCCCCCAGGTAACCATAAATTCATTCTCTAAGTTTGGGAGTCTGTTTCTGTTTTGTAAATAAGTTCATTTGTATCATTTTTTTAGATTCCGCATATAAGCGATATCATATGATATTTGTCTTTCTCTGACTTACTTCATTTAGTATCATACGAGATGCCTATTTTGGAACTGTGAATTACAACTGAGGATAGCCGATGTCCTAGGTGCCCTGCATTGTGAATAATTATGGACAGAAGTATTCACAATATCAAGTTGTATAAAAGTGCTTGTCTGCACTTTTTATGGTTCAGGTGGTCATTTTTTCCTAAGAGGAGGTGCCATATTAGATGGAGATGGGAACAACTTGGAATTGTTTCTAGTTCCAGCTTGAGTCCCTTGTCCACAAACACAGAGGACATAATACCTGTGTTGGTTAGGACCCAAAGGCATGAGATCTGGGAGTGCGTGTCTGGGAGCCCTAATGTCCTTTCTGTTTCATTGTTGTCAAGCCTTTATTTTTCCACCCCACAAATAGCAAGTATTCATTCATGGGATATTTTATTTAGGTATTCATTAGTATTAAAAAACAATGTGCTTTTTTTTTTTTTTTTTTTCAGTACGCGGGCCTCTCACTGCTGTGGCCTCTCCCGTTGCGGTGCACAGGCTCCGGACGCGCAGGCTCAGCGGCCATGGCTCACCGACCCAGCCACTCCATGGCATGTGGGATCTTCGCGGACTGGGGCACGAACCTGTGTCCCCTGCATCAGCAGGCGGACTCTCAACCACTGCGCCACCAGGGAAGCCCAAACAATGTGCTTTTAATACTTCAATGGTTACATCAAAACTGTTAGGGGAAAGAAAAAAAAAAAAAAAAAGAAGGGGAGGAAGATTTTTCCTAAGCACTGTTGAAATTTTCCAGGATGATTTACTTAAAAAAACAAAACACACGGGCTTTCCTGGTGGCGCAGTGGTTGAGAGTCCGCCTGCCGATGCAGGGGACACAGGTTCATGCCCTGGTCCGGGAAGATCCCACATGCCGCGGAGCGGCTGGGCCCATGAGCCATGGCCGCTGAGCCTGCGCGTCCGGAGCCTGTGCTCCACAACGGGAGAGGCCGCAACAGTGAGAAGCCCGCGTACCGCAAAAAAAAAAAAACCCACAAAAACCCCACAAAAAACCCCACAGTATCTTAAGCCACTATTTCTGTTGACTGGCTTCTAAATATGTCACCATGGCTTTGTCTTCAAAAGTCCAACAGAACAGGCTGAAACATTTTAAAATGCAGGCATGCTGTGTCAAGTAACTTGCTAGACTGGTCTTTTTTCCCTGGTGACCTGATGGATTTCCAGAGCTGATCCTTTCATCTGATTACATCTCCCAGCCTCCATCTGAAGACTTCGTATCATCTGTTTTTCTCTTTCCAATTCTCTCCTCACTCTCTCTTCCCCTTCAGCATCTCTTTTTCACTAGCAGTTTCCTATTAGCCCAGAGACTCAGGCTTTTGACATCCCCAAAGAATCTTTCCTGCATCCCGCCTCTCTTACACTTACCTCATTCCTTCCTCTTCCCAGCCAAGTATCTGAAAAAGAAAAGTCTATTCCTGATGCCTCCACTTTAACTCCAGAGTCTGGCTTCTATCTTGAGCATTTACTGCAACTACTCTTTCAAAAGTCACAGATGTTCAGCTAATGTCCAGCTCAATGGCCTTTCTCTACTGCCCTACTCCAGTAGGCACTGTTGACACTAGGCACTCCACCCCAAACTGGTCCTTCGGCAAATTCACTTTCCTTATTCAAGATCACTGCTAGTTCTCGTCTCCTTTCTCAGTCCCCTTCAATGGCCGGCCTTCCTCTGCCCCGCCCACCATTAGTGGTTGACACTGCTGTTGGCCCTTTTCTTGCTTCTTTATACTTTTTTACTGGTGAGCTCAATCATCCCCATGGTTTTAGCTATAACGTATACCCACGTTCTGATAACTCCAAATTTCGTATTCCCGGAACTGAGATGGTCATAAACGACATCTGATCCCGTAGCATTTTATTTCCAACTATTCATTCCCTGTATCACTATCAGTTATCTTTAAAAATTTTAATTCTAATTATGTCATTTCTCTGCTTAAGATTCTCCAGTGCCTCCTCACCATGCACAGGATAAAGGCCAAATCACAAACGTGGCACAGGCATGTAAAGTGCTTCCCAATCCCTACTTAAGCTTCAGTCACCCCAAACGCCAGGCTATCCTTGAATCCTCTGGGTCTTGCATGCCTCTAGGCCTCTGCTCCAGCTCATCCCTCTCCCTGATCT
The DNA here is from genome assembly GCF_964165515.1 of Mesoplodon bidens. NCBI lineage: Eukaryota > Metazoa > Chordata > Mammalia > Artiodactyla > Ziphiidae > Mesoplodon > Mesoplodon bidens. The sequence goes on from NC_138165.1 coordinate 23,637,259, forward strand.
TCTCCTTCTTGGTTTGATGCTTGAGGACTCCTTATTTCTAAGGTCCAAGTTAATTTCAACTCCTCTGTGAAGCTTTCTCTGATTCTCCCTTCCCCGAAGCCTAGGATAGAATGAACCCACTCCTCTATCATGCTTTGCTCGCACTTGATTTATACTCTGTAGAGACAGTATATTGTCATTATTAGTGTGTCTGTTTCCTGCTAGAATGTAAGGGCGCTGAAGGTAGGGATAATATCTCATCCATTTATCCATCTTATGTCCTTATTTCCTAACACAGTCTGGCATATACAAATGCTCAATAAATGTGTACTGATTGATGAGTGACTAACTTGACTAAACCAGTTGATGATTTTGGTGAAGTGTAGCCCCTGCCTATAATTATATTATATCATATATCAAAGAGCACAAATAATAAGATAACTTCCCTCAGAGTTATAATCACCCTGATATTTTCCCAATATATAATCCCAGTGTTCTTGTGATTGTTATCAGCAGTGAAGCATCTACAAGTACTGTTCATTTGATGATGACAGTTTTTGAAAACAATTTTCAGTCTTTTCCAATTTTCATCCCTTAGCATCAACTCCCTGCCTTTTTGTCCACCAATGTTAGCTCTTTGTTATTTCTGGCTTTGCCTGTTCCCATGGACAGTTTTGTGAATGAGAACAGGTCCCACAACTGATCTTGTCATTTGGGAAATCAATAACTAGAAACTGCTGAGCCACTAGGAACAGAGTAAGAGTTGCTGGTACGTGACCTGAAGAGTATTGGCCTATTAGCCTGGCTCTAGTTTGTCTGGCTAAAGCCACTGGGATCATGAAGATTGTCTTGTTTATAGAATCCTCCAGGAAGGATATGTCACTTCCTCTATCCATACTATTTCTTTCTTTATTAGTCTCTCTCTCTCCCTGTTCTGCCATCTTGTTCCATAAAGGATTTAAGGTAGCTTCTTTGGTACCTAAATATATCAAGATAACATACATTAGAAGTAAAGTTTAAAAGTTACTCTCTGTGAGAGAGAGAAATTGTTGGAAATAAAATGGAGCCAGGAATGAGGCTAATTCCAAAGTGCTTATTACAAATACCTAAATACTTCCTAGAGACAATATTTAGTATTTCCAATTTGACTTTGAGCTTTCCTGCTGCTAGCGAGAAGAGGAAAAATCTGATAAGCTAATTCATGATATCTATAAGAAAAAGCAAAACCAATTTCCCCACACAGCTATTCTTTGTGCTAAGACCTAAAAGATGTCTCATGAAGAGGATCTTGGATAAAATACACTGACTGATATCCTTAATTACATCTTTATCATAGATGAATATTTGCCTTTCTTTTAAAAATGACATTTGCAGGGTGGAATGTGATATGATTATTCAGTTTGAGCATCATTTCAGGCAATGGTACTATTGTGAACTAGTCAGAATTCGATTTGGATCCACTGTAATTTGGGCTTTTCTTCCTGGACCTCCAGTGGATTTTCCTGAAGTAGGCTAAATTCAGGCCGTTTCAGTACATTGTACAAAGAAGATCAGGAGCAGCGTTTGCTAACTTTAAAATTTGCAATGGGTAGGATAACTTCATACATTAAATAATGCACACATGTAACCAGGCTGCCTACCTAGTTTAGGTGAAACGGCTCATGCTTCTTGCCTTAGGAACAGTAGATGGCAAAGAACAGGAGTGAGGGAGAAGGCAGTACCATGCACTCTCTCATTTTTCCTTAAATATCGCAATGGAATATGTCCCTAAAATGTCTGTCCTCAGCCCAGAAGGGACACTATACCTTCCTGCTGGCCATCAGAGGGTTCTTCTGCTTTCCATGTCACCACTCACTCTTGTCTCCTGTTCTTCATGAGCCAAACCACAGAGACCAGCCCTGGGTAACTGCCTGGTCCCTCTTGTGTTTCTTGTTCTCACCTCCTTCATCCAGCTCCTGGCCTTTGTCCCAAAGCTGTCTGCAGTTCTCACCAGCACTGAGTGGGGGCACCTCACCTCTCCAGTTCCCCTCATTTGTGCCTGTGCTAACCTGGCCTGGCCCAGTTTTCACTGTGACGCTGCCTACCCTGTTCACCGATATCAGGAACTGAATCAAAA